>NW_027009762.1:0-17500 GCF_036934945.1 Oncorhynchus masou masou
AGTTTAGTCCTGATCACCCAGTTTAGTCCTGATCACCCAGTTTAGTCCTAATCACCCAGTTTAGTCCTGATCACCCAGTATTTAACAGTAACCTATCATTTGTTTTGTGTTGTTTTCGTCGCTGCAGGTATGCAGTCCATATCTCTGTCTTGGTGATGGTCTGCTACAGGATTCTGGTCACAGCTGACATCCACAACATTCACAGGTAAACACACACCGCCACGTCTCCCATGCAGACACTTGTAATAACATCTTCACCACATGGGTCCTTCTTTGCATGCATGTTGACGACAAGTTAAAGTAGATAGGAAGTGGTAGCTGGACCAGACTGTCTCTATCTCTATATCTCTCTGTCTCTGTCTTGCTCTTTTTCTGTCTGTCTGTCTGTCTCTGTCTGTGTCTGTCTGTCTGTGTCTGTCTGTCTGTCTCTGTCTGTCTCTGTCTGTCTGTTTCTCTCTTCTCTCTCTCTCTGTGTCTGTCTCTCTGTCTCTGTTGTCTGTCTGTGTGTCTGTCTGTCTCTCTGTGTCTGTCTCTCTGTGTCTGTCTCTCTGTGTCTGTCTCTCTGTGTCTGTCTCTGTGTCTGTCTGTGTCTCTGTCTCTGTATGTGTGTCTGTCTGTGTTTAGGTCCTGGAATGTGATGAATGTAGGTAGAAAACAGAACAGTAACACTGATGAGGTTTTCCATTAGGGATTCCTTGGAGGAGTCTAGATAGAGACGGCATTGTTCTCTGTGCCATCGCCCATCGCCTCGCCCACTCCAGTTGAAGAAAGATGGGTCATTGGGTTGTGGGTTACTGTGTGCTGAAAGACAATGTTTCACCATACAGCATTTGTGTGTACTGTCCATCTCCAGTTGTACTTGAAGGTGATCGCTGAGATGAACACGATCTATTCCACCTCGTAGTTGATCTTTCTCCCGTATGCAGACGAGGAACTACCAGACTAAAACATGGAAAAGGTTTCATTCGTTAAAAGCGCCACTCATTCTTAGCATGGAGGGATATAGGATGTTACTCTGGGGCTCCATCTTCTCAATCTGAATTACATATTAAATATGAGCTTTTATTTGATTTGATTTCACCTTTTATTTAACCAGGTCGGGCCAGTTGAGAACACCTTTATTTAACCAGGTAGGCCAGTTGAGAACACCTTTATTTAACCAGGTAGGCCAGTTGAGAACACCTTTATTTAACCAGGTAGGCCAGTTGAGAACACCTTTATTTAACCAGGTAGGCCAGTTGAGAACACCTTTATTTAACCAGGTAGACCATTTGAGAACACCTTTATTTAACCAGGTAGGCCAGTTGAGAACACCTTTATTTAACCAGGTAGGCCAGTTGAGAACAAGTTCTCATTTACAACTGCAACCTGGCCAAGATAAAGCAAAGCAGTGTGACACAAACAACAACTCAGAGTTACACATGGAATGAACCAACATACAGTCAATAACACAATAGAAAGGTCTGTATACAGTGTGTGTTAATGTAGTAAGGCTATAAATAGGCCATTGTGGTGAAATAATTACAATTTAGAAATTAAACACTGGAGTGATAGATGTGCAGAAGATGAATGTGCAAGTAGAGATACTGGGGTGTAAAAATAATAGCAACATGGGGATGAGGTAGATAGATGGGCTATTTACAGATGGGCTGTGTACAGGTGTAGTGATCTGTGAGCTGCTCTGACAGATGGTGCTTAAAGTTAGTGAGGGAGATGAGAGTCTCCAGCTTCAGTGATTTTTGCAATTCATTCCAGTCATTGGCAGCAGAGAACTGGAAGGAGAGGCGGCCAAATGAAAAATTGGCTTTGGGGGTGACTAGAGAGATATACCTGCTGGAGCGCGTGCTACGGATGGGTGTTGCTATGGTGACCAGTGAGCTGAGATAAGGCGGGGCTTTACCTAGCAAAGACTCATAGATGACCAGGAGCCAGTGGGTTTGGTGACGGATATGTAGCGAGGGCCAGCCAACGAGAGAGTACAGGTCACAGTGGTGGGTAGTGTATGGGGCTTTGGTGACAAAACGGATGGCACTGTGATAGACTGCATCCAGTTTTCTGAGTAGAGTGTTCGAGGCTATTTTATAAATGACATCGCCAAAGTCAAGGATTGGTAGGATGGTCCGTTTTACGAGGGTATGTTTGGCGGCATGAGTGAAGGAGGCTTTGTTGCGAAATTGGAAGCCGACTCTAGATTTAATTTTGGATTGGAGATGCTTAATGTGAGTCTGGAAGGAGAGTTTACAGTCTAACCAGACACCTAGGTATTTGTCATTGTCCACATTTTCTAGGTGAGAACCGTCCAGAGTAGTGATGCTAGTCACATTAAGTTTTACTAGCATTTAAGAGAAGTTGGAGGCCACGGAAGGAGAGTTGTATGGCATTGAAGCTCGTCTGGAGGTTAGTTAACACAGTGTCCAAAGAAGGGCCAGATGTATACAGAATGGTGGGATGTAGGATGCTACTCTGTAGCTCCATGTTCTCAATCTGATTTAAATGTCCCCTCCAGGTATACTATGATCACGGCCGTGTTCTCGATCTGATTTAAATGTCCCCTCCAGGTATACTGTGGTTTAAATGTCCCCTCCAGGTATACTATGATCACGGCCGTGTTCTCGATCTGATTATAAATGTCCCCTCCAGGTATACTATGATCACGGCCGTCAGCTACCTCGCAGTGTGTCAGGTGAGCAGAGTCTTCATCTATAACTATGGGATCCTCTCAACAGACTTCTCTGGGTAAGTAGCCGTGTTGTTCCAGATCAAGACAGGTTCACTGGCAGTACTCCAGACCCGTCTCCAGACTACATATTGAGTGTCTCGGTTTTTGTCTCAAGTGTTGGATACATTTTTTTTTTTTACTCTGTCTTGACTCTGACAACGAGGACTCGTCATTTCTTTCCGAGACCAGTGGAGTAAAAATGCTCCTAATTATCAGCTCCCCTTCAGTCAGCGGATAAAACTGCCTCACCAGGTATTGACACTTGTTCACGACAGAGTAATATCTCATCGCCTGTTGAAACCTGGCTTCTTACTTTACTCCTGACGTTACACTGTCCTTTACTCCTGGCGTTATACTGTCCTTTACTCCTGGGGTTATACTGTCCTTTACTCCTGGCGTTATACTGTCCTTTACTCCTGACGTTACACTGTCCTTTACTCCTGGCGTTATACTGTCCTTTACTCCTGGGGTTATACTGTCCTTTACTCCTGACGTTATACTGTCCTTTACTCCTGGCGTTATACTGTCCTTTACTCCTGACGTTATACTGTCCTTTACTCCTGGGGTTATACTGTCCTTTACTCCTGGGGTTACACTGTCCTTTACTCCTGGGGTTATACTGTCCTTTACTCCTGACGTTATACTGTCCTTTACTCCTGGGGTTATACTGTCCTTTACTCCTGACGTTATACTGTCCTTTACTCCTGGGGTTATACTGTCCTTTACTCCTGGGGTTATAATGTCCTTTACTCCTGGCGTTATACTGTCCTTTACTCCTGACGTTATACTGTCCTTTACTCCTGGCGTTATACTGTCCTTTACTCCTGGGGTTATACTGTCCTTTACTCCTGGCGTTATACTGTCCTTTACTCCTGGGGTTATACTGTCCTTTACTCCTGACGTTATACTGTCCTTTACTGTCCTTTACTCCTGGCGTTATACTGTCCTTTACTCCTGGCGTTATACTGTCCTTTACTCCTGGGGTTATACTGTCCTTTACTGTCCTTTACTCCTGGCGTTATACTGTCCTTTACTCCTGGCGTTACACTGTCCTTTACTCCTGGCGTTACACTGTCCTTTACTCCTGACGTTATACTGTCCTTTACTCCTGGCGTTATACTGTCCTTTACTCCTGGGGTTATACTGTCCTTTACTGTCCTTTACTCCTGGCGTTATACTGTCCTTTACTCCTGGCGTTACACTGTCCTTTACTCCTGGCGTTACACTGTCCTTTACTCCTGACGTTATACTGTCCTTTACTCCTGGCGTTATACTGTCCTTTACTCCTGGGGTTACACTGTCCTTTACTCCTGGGGTTACACTGTCCTTTACTGTCCTTTACTCCTGGCGTTACACTGTCCTTTACTCCTGGGGTTACACTGTCCTTTACTCCTGGTGTTATACTGTCCTTTACTCCTGGCGTTACACTGTCCTTTACTCCTGGGGTTATACTGTCCTTTACTCCTGGGGTTACACTGTCCTTTACTCCTGGCGTTACACTGTCCTTTACTCCTGGCGTTATACTGTCCTTTACTCCTGGGGTTATACTGTCCTTTACTCCTGGCGTTATACTGTCCTTTACTCCTGGCGTTATACTGTCCTTTACTCCTGACGTTATACTGTCCTTTACTCCTGGGGTTATACTGTCCTTTACTGTCCTTTACTCCTGACGTTACACTGTCCTTTACTCCTGGGGTTACACTGTCCTTTACTCCTGGGGTTATACTGTCCTTTACTGTCCTTTACTCCTGACGTTACACTGTCCTTTACTCCTGGGGTTATACTGTCCTTTACTGTCCTTTACTCCTGACGTTACACTGTCCTTTACTCCTGGGGTTATACTGTCCTTTACTGTCCTTTACTCCTGACGTTACACTGTCCTTTACTCCTGGGGTTATACTGTCCTTTACTCCTGACGTTATACTGTCCTTTACTCCTGGGGTTATACTGTCCTTTACTCCTGGGGTTATACTGTCCTTTACTCCTGACGTTACACTGTCCTTTACTCCTGATGTTACACTGTCCTTTACTCCTGGGGTTATACTGTCCTTTACTCCTGACGTTACACTGTCCTTTACTCCTGATGTTACACTGTCCTTTACTCCTGGGGTTATACTGTCCTTTACTCCTGACGTTATACTGTCCTTTACTCCTGATGTTACACTGTCCTTTACTGTCCTTTACTCCTGGCGTTATACTGTCCTTTACTCCTGGGGTTATACTGTCCTTTACTCCTGGGGTTATACTGTCCTTTACTCCTGGGGTTATACTGTCCTTTACTCCTGACGTTATACTGTCCTTTACTGTCCTTTACTCCTGGCGTTATACTGTCCTTTACTCCTGGGGTTATACTGTCCTTTACTCCTGGGGTTATACTGTCCTTTACTCCTGGCGTTATACTGTCCTTTACTCCTGACGTTATACTGTCCTTTACTCCTGGCGTTATACTGTCCTTTACTCCTGGCGTTATACTGTCCTTTACTCCTGACGTTATACTGTCCTTTACTGTCCTTTACTCCTGATGTTATACTGTCCTTTACTCCTGGGGTTATACTGTCCTTTACTCCTGGGGTTATACTGTCCTTTACTCCTGGCGTTATACTGTCCTTTACTCCTGACGTTACACTGTCCTTTACTCCTGGCGTTACACTGTCCTTTACTCCTGGCGTTATACTGTCCTTTACTCCTGACGTTATACTGTCCTTTACTCCTGACGTTATACTGTCCTTTACTCCTGACGTTATACTGTCCTTTACTCCTGGCGTTATACTGTCCTTTACTGTCCTTCACTCCTGAGGTTATACTGTCCTTTACTCCTGACGTTATACTGTCCTTTACTCCTGACGTTATACTGTCCTTTACTCCTGACGTTACACTGTCCTTTACTCCTGGCGTTACACTGTCCTTTACTCCTGGCGTTATACTGTCCTTTACTCCTGACGTTATACTGTCCTTTACTCCTGACGTTATACTGTCCTTTACTCCTGACGTTATACTGTCCTTTACTCCTGGCGTTATACTGTCCTTTACTGTCCTTCACTCCTGAGGTTATACTGTCCTTTACTCCTGACGTTATACTGTCCTTTACTCCTGACGTTATACTGTCCTTTACTCCTGACGTTACACTGTCCTTTACTGTCCTTTACTCCTGACGTTACACTGTCCTTTACTCCTGGCGTTATACTGTCCTTTACTCCTGGCGTTACACTGTCCTTTACTCCTGGGGTTACACTGTCCTTTACTGTCCTTTACTCCTGACGTTACACTGTCCTTTACTCCTGACGTTACACTGTCCTTTACTGTCCTTTACTCCTGGCGTTATACTGTCCTTTACTCCTGGCGTTATACTGTCCTTTACTCCTGGCGTTATAATGTCCTTTACTGTCCTTTACTCCTGGCGTTATACTGTCCTTTACTGTCCTTTACTCCTGGCGTTATACTGTCCTTTACTCCTGGCGTTACACTGTCCTTTACTCCTGGCGTTACACTGTCCTTTACTCCTGGCGTTATACTGTCCTTTACTCCTGGCGTTACACTGTCCTTTACTCCTGGGGTTACACTGTCCTTTACTGTCCTTTACTCCTGACGTTACACTGTCCTTTACTCCTGACGTTACACTGTCCTTTACTGTCCTTTACTCCTGGCGTTATACTGTCCTTTACTCCTGGCGTTATACTGTCCTTTACTCCTGGCGTTATAATGTCCTTTACTGTCCTTTACTCCTGGCGTTATACTGTCCTTTACTCCTGGCGTTATACTGTCCTTTACTCCTGGCGTTATACTGTCCTTTACTCCTGGCGTTACACTGTCCTTTACTCCTGGCGTTACACTGTCCTTTAGTCCTGGCGTTATACTGTCCTTTACTCCTGACGTTACACTGTCCTTTACTCCTGGGGTTACACTGTCCTTTACTCCTGGCGTTATACTGTCCTTTACTCCTGGCGTTATAATGTCCTTTACTGTCCTTTACTCCTGGCGTTATACTGTCCTTTACTCCTGGCGTTACACTGTCCTTTACTCCTGGCGTTACACTGTCCTTTACTCCTGGCGTTACACTGTCCTTTACTCCTGGCGTTACACTGTCCTTTACTCCTGGCGTTATACTGTCCTTTACTCCTGACGTTACACTGTCCTTTACTCCTGGGGTTACACTGTCCTTTACTCCTGGCGTTACACTGTCCTTTACTCCTGGGGTTACACTGTCCTTTACTGTCCTTTACTCCTGGCGTTATACTGTCCTTTACTCCTGGCGTTATACTGTCCTTTACTCCTGGCGTTACACTGTCCTTTACTCCTGGGGTTATACTGTCCTTTACTGTCCTTTACTCCTGGCGTTACACTGTCCTTTACTGTCCTTTACTCCTGGCGTTATACTGTCCTTTACTCCTGGGGTTATAATGTCCTTTACTGTCCTTTACTCCTGGCGTTATACTGTCCTTTACTCCTGGCGTTACACTGTCCTTTACTCCTGGCGTTATACTGTCCTTTACTCCTGGCGTTATACTGTCCTTTACTCCTGGCGTTATACTGTCCTTTACTCCTGGCGTTATACTGTCCTTTACTCCTGGGGTTATAATGTCCTTTACTGTCCTTTACTCCTGGCGTTATACTGTCCTTTACTCCTGGCGTTATACTGTCCTTTACTCCTGGCGTTACACTGTCCTTTACTCCTGGCGTTATACTGTCCTTTACTCCTAGCGTTATACTGTCCTTTACTCCTGACGTTGTACTGTCCTTTACTCCTGGGGTTATACTGTCCTTTACTCCTGGGGTTATACTGTCCTTTACTGTCCTTTACTCCTGACGTTACACTGTCCTTTACTCCTGGGGTTATACTGTCCTTTACTCCTGACGTTACACTGTCCTTTACTCCTGATGTTACACTGTCCTTTACTCCTGGGGTTATACTGTCCTTTACTCCTGACGTTACACTGTCCTTTACTCCTGATGTTACACTGTCCTTTACTCCTGGGGTTATACTGTCCTTTACTCCTGACGTTATACTGTCCTTTACTCCTGACGTTATACTGTCCTTTACTCCTGGGGTTATACTGTCCTTTACTCCTGGGGTTATACTGTCCTTTACTCCTGACGTTATACTGTCCTTTACTCCTGGGGTTATACTGTCCTTTACTGTCCTTTACTCCTGACGTTACACTGTCCTTTACTCCTGGGGTTACACTGTCCTTTACTCCTGGGGTTATACTGTCCTTTACTGTCCTTTACTCCTGACGTTACACTGTCCTTTACTCCTGGGGTTATACTGTCCTTTACTGTCCTTTACTCCTGACGTTACACTGTCCTTTACTCCTGGGGTTATACTGTCCTTTACTGTCCTTTACTCCTGACGTTACACTGTCCTTTACTCCTGGGGTTATACTGTCCTTTACTCCTGACGTTATACTGTCCTTTACTCCTGGGGTTATACTGTCCTTTACTCCTGGGGTTATACTGTCCTTTACTCCTGACGTTACACTGTCCTTTACTCCTGATGTTACACTGTCCTTTACTCCTGGGGTTATACTGTCCTTTACTCCTGACGTTATACTGTCCTTTACTCCTGATGTTACACTGTCCTTTACTGTCCTTTACTCCTGGCGTTATACTGTCCTTTACTCCTGGGGTTATACTGTCCTTTACTCCTGGGGTTATACTGTCCTTTACTCCTGGGGTTATACTGTCCTTTACTCCTGACGTTATACTGTCCTTTACTGTCCTTTACTCCTGGCGTTATACTGTCCTTTACTCCTGGGGTTATACTGTCCTTTACTCCTGGGGTTATACTGTCCTTTACTCCTGGCGTTATACTGTCCTTTACTCCTGACGTTATACTGTCCTTTACTCCTGGCGTTATACTGTCCTTTACTCCTGGCGTTATACTGTCCTTTACTCCTGATGTTATACTGTCCTTTACTCCTGGGGTTATACTGTCCTTTACTCCTGGGGTTATACTGTCCTTTACTCCTGGCGTTATACTGTCCTTTACTCCTGACGTTACACTGTCCTTTACTCCTGACGTTACACTGTCCTTTACTCCTGGCGTTATACTGTCCTTTACTCCTGGCGTTATACTGTCCTTTACTCCTGACGTTATACTGTCCTTTACTCCTGACGTTATACTGTCCTTTACTCCTGACGTTATACTGTCCTTTACTCCTGGCGTTATACTGTCCTTTACTGTCCTTCACTCCTGAGGTTATACTGTCCTTTACTCCTGACGTTATACTGTCCTTTACTCCTGACGTTATACTGTCCTTTACTCCTGACGTTACACTGTCCTTTACTGTCCTTTACTCCTGACGTTACACTGTCCTTTACTCCTGGCGTTATACTGTCCTTTACTCCTGGCGTTACACTGTCCTTTACTCCTGGGGTTACACTGTCCTTTACTGTCCTTTACTCCTGACGTTACACTGTCCTTTACTCCTGACGTTATACTGTCCTTTACTCCTGACGTTATACTGTCCTTTACTCCTGGGGTTATACTGTCCTTTACTCCTGGGGTTATACTGTCCTTTACTCCTGACGTTATACTGTCCTTTACTCCTGGGGTTATACTGTCCTTTACTGTCCTTTACTCCTGACGTTACACTGTCCTTTACTCCTGGGGTTACACTGTCCTTTACTCCTGGGGTTATACTGTCCTTTACTGTCCTTTACTCCTGACGTTACACTGTCCTTTACTCCTGGGGTTATACTGTCCTTTACTGTCCTTTACTCCTGACGTTACACTGTCCTTTACTCCTGGGGTTATACTGTCCTTTACTGTCCTTTACTCCTGACTTTACACTGTCCTTTACTCCTGGGGTTATACTGTCCTTTACTCCTGACGTTATACTGTCCTTTACTCCTGGGGTTATACTGTCCTTTACTCCTGGGGTTATACTGTCCTTTACTCCTGACGTTACACTGTCCTTTACTCCTGATGTTACACTGTCCTTTACTCCTGGGGTTATACTGTCCTTTACTCCTGACGTTACACTGTCCTTTACTCCTGATGTTACACTGTCCTTTACTCCTGGGGTTATACTGTCCTTTACTCCTGACGTTATACTGTCCTTTACTCCTGATGTTACACTGTCCTTTACTGTCCTTTACTCCTGGCGTTATACTGTCCTTTACTCCTGGGGTTATACTGTCCTTTACTCCTGACGTTATACTGTCCTTTACTCCTGATGTTACACTGTCCTTTACTGTCCTTTACTCCTGGCGTTATACTGTCCTTTACTCCTGGGGTTATACTGTCCTTTACTCCTGGGGTTATACTGTCCTTTACTCCTGGGGTTATACTGTCCTTTACTCCTGGGGTTATACTGTCCTTTACTCCTGGGGTTATACTGTCCTTTACTCCTGACGTTATACTGTCCTTTACTCCTGGGGTTATACTGTCCTTTACTCCTGGGGTTATACTGTCCTTTACTCCTGACGTTATACTGTCCTTTACTGTCCTTTACTCCTGGCGTTATACTGTCCTTTACTCCTGGGGTTATACTGTCCTTTACTCCTGGGGTTATACTGTCCTTTACTCCTGGCGTTATACTGTCCTTTACTCCTGGCGTTATACTGTCCTTTACTCCTGGGGTTATACTGTCCTTTACTCCTGATGTTATACTGTCCTTTACTCCTGGGGTTATACTGTCCTTTACTCCTGGCGTTATACTGTCCTTTACTCCTGATGTTATACTGTCCTTTACTCCTGACGTTACACTGTCCTTTACTCCTGGCGTTATACTGTCCTTTACTCCTGGTGTTATACTGTCCTTTACTCCTGACGTTATACTGTCCTTTACTCCTGACGTTATACTGTCCTTTACTCCTGACGTTATACTGTCCTTTACTCCTGGCGTTATACTGTCCTTTACTGTCCTTCACTCCTGAGGTTATACTGTCCTTTACTCCTGACGTTATACTGTCCTTTACTCCTGACGTTATACTGTCCTTTACTCCTGACGTTACACTGTCCTTTACTGTCCTTTACTCCTGACGTTACACTGTCCTTTACTCCTGGCGTTATACTGTCCTTTACTCCTGGCGTTACACTGTCCTTTACTCCTGGGGTTACACTGTCCTTTACTGTCCTTTACTCCTGACGTTACACTGTCCTTTACTCCTGACGTTACACTGTCCTTTACTGTCCTTTACTCCTGGCGTTATACTGTCCTTTACTCCTGGCGTTATACTGTCCTTTACTCCTGGCGTTATAATGTCCTTTACTGTCCTTTACTCCTGGCGTTATACTGTCCTTTACTGTCCTTTACTCCTGGCGTTATACTGTCCTTTACTCCTGGCATTACACTGTCCTTTACTCCTGGCGTTACACTGTCCTTTACTCCTGGCGTTATACTGTCCTTTACTCCTGGCGTTACACTGTCCTTTACTCCTGGGGTTACACTGTCCTTTACTGTCCTTTACTCCTGACGTTACACTGTCCTTTACTCCTGACGTTACACTGTCCTTTACTGTCCTTTACTCCTGGCGTTATACTGTCCTTTACTCCTGGCGTTATACTGTCCTTTACTCCTGGCGTTATAATGTCCTTTACTGTCCTTTACTCCTGGCGTTATACTGTCCTTTACTCCTGGCGTTATACTGTCCTTTACTCCTGGCGTTACACTGTCCTTTACTCCTGGCGTTACACTGTCCTTTACTCCTGGCGTTATACTGTCCTTTACTCCTGGCGTTATACTGTCCTTTACTCCTGACGTTACACTGTCCTTTACTCCTGGGGTTACACTGTCCTTTACTCCTGGCGTTATAATGTCCTTTACTGTCCTTTACTCCTGGCGTTATACTGTCCTTTACTCCTGGCGTTACACTGTCCTTTACTCCTGGCGTTACACTGTCCTTTACTCCTGGCGTTACACTGTCCTTTACTCCTGGCGTTACACTGTCCTTTACTCCTGGCGTTATACTGTCCTTTACTCCTGACGTTACACTGTCCTTTACTCCTGGGGTTATACTGTCCTTTACTCCTGGCGTTACACTGTCCTTTACTCCTGGGGTTACACTGTCCTTTACTCCTGGCGTTATACTGTCCTTTACTCCTGGCGTTACACTGTCCTTTACTCCTGGCGTTACACTGTCCTTTACTCCTGGCGTTACACTGTCCTTTACTGTCCTTTACTCCTGACGTTACACTGTCCTTTACTCCTGACGTTACACTGTCCTTTACTGTCCTTTACTCCTGGCGTTATACTGTCCTTTACTCCTGGCGTTATACTGTCCTTTACTCCTGGCGTTATAATGTCCTTTACTGTCCTTTACTCCTGGCGTTATACTGTCCTTTACTGTCCTTTACTCCTGGCGTTATACTGTCCTTTACTCCTGGCATTACACTGTCCTTTACTCCTGGCGTTACACTGTCCTTTACTCCTGGCGTTATACTGTCCTTTACTCCTGGCGTTACACTGTCCTTTACTCCTGGGGTTACACTGTCCTTTACTGTCCTTTACTCCTGACGTTACACTGTCCTTTACTCCTGACGTTACACTGTCCTTTACTGTCCTTTACTCCTGGCGTTATACTGTCCTTTACTCCTGGCGTTATACTGTCCTTTACTCCTGGCGTTATAATGTCCTTTACTGTCCTTTACTCCTGGCGTTATACTGTCCTTTACTCCTGGCGTTATACTGTCCTTTACTCCTGGCGTTACACTGTCCTTTACTCCTGGCGTTACACTGTCCTTTACTCCTGGCGTTATACTGTCCTTTACTCCTGGCGTTATACTGTCCTTTACTCCTGACGTTACACTGTCCTTTACTCCTGGGGTTACACTGTCCTTTACTCCTGGCGTTATAATGTCCTTTACTGTCCTTTACTCCTGGCGTTATACTGTCCTTTACTCCTGGCGTTACACTGTCCTTTACTCCTGGCGTTACACTGTCCTTTACTCCTGGCGTTACACTGTCCTTTACTCCTGGCGTTACACTGTCCTTTACTCCTGGCGTTATACTGTCCTTTACTCCTGACGTTACACTGTCCTTTACTCCTGGGGTTATACTGTCCTTTACTCCTGGCGTTACACTGTCCTTTACTCCTGGGGTTACACTGTCCTTTACTCCTGGCGTTACACTGTCCTTTACTCCTGGCGTTACACTGTCCTTTACTCCTGGCGTTACACTGTCCTTTACTGTCCTTTACTCCTGACGTTACACTGTCCTTTACTCCTGACGTTACACTGTCCTTTACTGTCCTTTACTCCTGGCGTTATACTGTCCTTTACTCCTGGCGTTATACTGTCCTTTACTCCTGGCGTTATAATGTCCTTTACTGTCCTTTACTCCTGGCGTTATACTGTCCTTTACTCCTGGCGTTATACTGTCCTTTACTCCTGGCGTTACACTGTCCTTTACTCCTGGCGTTATACTGTCCTTTACTCCTGGCGTTATACTGTCCTTTACTCCTGGCGTTACACTGTCCTTTACTCCTGGGGTTACACTGTCCTTTACTGTCCTTTACTCCTGACGTTACACTGTCCTTTACTCCTGACGTTACACTGTCCTTTACTGTCCTTTACTCCTGGCGTTATACTGTCCTTTACTCCTGGCGTTATACTGTCCTTTACTCCTGGCGTTATAATGTCCTTTACTGTCCTTTACTCCTGGCGTTATACTGTCCTTTACTCCTGGGGTTACACTGTCCTTTACTCCTGGCGTTATACTGTCCTTTACTGTCCTTTACTCCTGACGTTATACTGTCCTTTACTCCTGGCGTTATACTGTCCTTTACTCCTGGGGTTATAATGTCCTTTACTGTCCTTTACTCCTGGCGTTATACTGTCCTTTACTCCTGGCGTTATACTGTCCTTTACTCCTGGCGTTATACTGTCCTTTACTCCTGGCGTTATACTGTCCTTTACTCCTGGCGTTATACTGTCCTTTACTCCTGACGTTATACTGTCCTTTACTCCTGGGGTTATACTGTCCTTTACTCCTGGCGTTATACTGTCCTTTACTCCTGGCGTTATACTGTCCTTTACTCCTGGCGTTATACTGTCCTTTACTCCTGGGGTTATACTGTCCTTTACTCCTGGCGTTATACTGTCCTTTACTCCTGACGTTATACTGTCCTTTACTCCTGACGTTACACTGTCCTTTACTCCTGACGTTACACTGTCCTTTACTCCTGGCGTTACACTGTCCTTTACTCCTGGGGTTATACTGTCCTTTACTCCTGGCGTTATACTGTCCTTTACTCCTGACGTTATACTGTCCTTTACTCCTGACGTTACACTGTCCTTTACTCCTGACGTTACACTGTCCTTTACTCCTGGCGTTACACTGTCCTTTACTCCTGGCGTTACACTGTCCTTTACTCCTGGGGTTATACTGTCCTTTACTCCTGGCGTTATACTGTCCTTTACTGTCCTTTACTCCTGGGGTTATACTGTCCTTTACTGTCCTTTACTCCTGGCGTTATACTGTCCTTTACTCCTGGGGTTATACTGTCCTTTACTGTCCTTTACTCCTGGCGTTATACTGTCCTTTACTCCTGGCGTTATACTGTCCTTTACTCCTGGCGTTATACTGTCCTTTACTCCTGGCGTTATACTGTCCTTTACTCCTGGGGTTATAATGTCCTTTACTGTCCTTTACTCCTGGCGTTATACTGTCCTTTACTCCTGGCGTTATACTGTCCTTTACTCCTGGCGTTATACTGTCCTTTACTCCTGGCGTTATACTGTCCTTTACTCCTGGCGTTATACTGTCCTTTACTCCTGGCGTTATACTGTCCTTTACTGTCCTTTACTCCTGGGGTTATACTGTCCTTTACTCCTGGGGTTATACTGTCCTTTACTCCTGGCGTTATACTGTCCTTTACTCCTGGGGTTATACTGTCCTTTACTCCTGGGGTTATACTGTCCTTTACTCCTGGGGTTATACTGTCCTTTACTCCTGGCGTTATACTGTCCTTTACTCCTGACGTTATACTGTCCTTTACTCCTAACGTTATACTGTCCTTTACTCCTGGCGTTATACTGTCCTTTACTCCTGGCGTTATACTGTCCTTTACTCCTGGGGTTATACTGTCCTTTACTGTCCTTTACTCCTGGGGTTATACTGTCCTTTACTCCTGGCGTTATACTGTCCTTTACTCCTGGGGTTATACTGTCCTTTACTCCTGGGGTTATACTGTCCTTTACTCCTGGCGTTATACTGTCCTTTACTCCTGGCGTTATACTGTCCTTTACTCCTGACGTTATACTGTCCTTTACTCCTGGCGTTATACTGTCCTTTACTCCTGGCGTTATACTGTCCTTTACTCCTGGGGTTATACTGTCCTTTACTGTCCTTTACTCCTGGGGTTATACTGTCCTTTACTCCTGGCGTTATACTGTCCTTTACTGTCCTTTACTCCTGGGGTTATACTGTCCTTTACTGTCCTTTACTCCTGGCGTTATACTGTCCTTTACTCCTGGGGTTATACTGTCCTTTACTCCTGGGGTTATACTGTCCTTTACTCCTGGGGTTATAATGTCCTTTACTCCTGGCGTTATACTGTCCTTTACTCCTGGCGTTATACTGTCCTTTACTCCTGACGTTATACTGTCCTTTACTCCTGACGTTATACTGTCCTTTACTCCTGGCGTTATACTGTCCTTTACTCCTGGGGTTATAATGTCCTTTACTCCTGGGGTTATACTGTCCTTTACTCCTGGGGTTATACTGTCCTTTACTCCTGGGGTTATAATGTCCTTTACTCCTGGCGTTATACTGTCCTTTACTCCTGGGGTTATAATGTCCTTTACTCCTGGCGTTATACTGTCCTTTACTCCTGGCGTTATACTGTCCTTTACTCCTGGCGTTATACTGTCCTTTACTCCTGGGGTTATACTGTCCTTTACTCCTGGCGTTATACTGTCCTTTACTCCTGGCGTTATACTGTCCTTTACTCCTGGGGTTATAATGTCCTTTACTGTCCTGTACTCCTGGCGTTATGCTGTCCTTTACTCCTGGCGTTATACTGTCCTTTACTCCTGGCGTTATACTGTCCTTTACTTTCGCTGAAAAAATATCCTCAAACTTTGTTTACGCTTGTCAGAGATTCCTCCTGAATTCTGAAATAGTTAGTGTTTATTGAGGTTTTCATGGAATGTGTTTTTACATGGTACAGAATACAGATAAGGGTCTGCATTAGAGCTTCCTCAGTCCGTACTGAATCAGCTGACTCACTGCTTGAATCTGCTCAGTGACAACAGCACTATCCAACTCACTTTTTTCCTCAGTCTCAGCCTTCTTTAACCTCGTTTTTTTTCTAGATTTGTATGTTTTACTAGATTAATTTATTTATTCCCACCTCTCTCCTTCTCTTTCTCCTTCTCTTTCTCCTTCTCTTTCTCCTTCTCTTTCTCCTTCTCTTTCTCTTTCTCTCTCTCTTTCTCCTTCTTTCTTTCTCTCTCTCTCTTTCTCTCTCCTCTCTCCTCTCTCTGTCTCTCTCTCTCTCTCTCTCTCTCTCTCTCTGTCTCTCTCTCTCTCTCTCTCTCTCCTCTCTCTGTGTGTCTCTCTCTCTCTCTCTGTGTCTCTCTCTCTCTCTCTCTGTGTCTCTCTCTCTCTCTCTCCTCTATCTGTGTCTCTCTCTCTCTCTCTCTCTCTCTCTATCTGTGTCTCTCTCTCTTCCTCTCTCCTCTCTCTGTCTCTCTCTCTCTTCCTCTCTCCTCTCTCTGTCTCTCTCTTCTCTCCTCTCTCTCCCTCTCTCTCTCTCTCTCTCCTTCTCTCTCTTTCTCCTTCTCTTTCTCCTTCTCTTTCTCTCTCTCTTTCTCTCTCTCTCTCTCTCTCTCTCTCCTTATCTCTCTCTCTCTCCTTATCTCTCTCTCTCTCCTTATCTCTCTCTCTCTCTCCTTATCTCTCTCTCTCTCTCCTTATCTCTCTCTCTCTCCTCTCCTTCTCTTCTCTCTCTCTCTCTCTTTCTCTCTTTCTCTCTTCTCTCTCTCTCCTTCTCTCGCTCTCTCTTCTCTCTCTCTCCTTCTCTCTCTTTCTCTCTCCCTCTCATCATGTTGAATCTGCCACTCCCCCTGGTTAGTTTCTGCCTGTTATCTGCAGGTTTTCTTGGTTCTTTCAGAGATTGTGAAGCACTGCCCTAAACAAATAATAAAGCTGATAAAACAGTCAGTTAGTTTAACAGTACCTGCCGCTGCCATACTTGCTATACTGTTGCTTTTCTTTGCCAATGCTAATTATGCTATTATATGCTATGCTAACTATGCTATTCCTAACCCCAATGAATGCTAACCTTCGCTAACAAACTGTGCTTTCTCTGCAGACTGCAGGCAGGCTGAATGGTGAATGAGCTGAATCACACTGTACTGCTGTTGACTGGATAAACAGCACCATCACTGGGATCTGACGCTCCATTCATGTCCGTTGCTCTGCTTTCTCTCAGTCCATCTGGCTCCTATCAGCCCTGTTTCTCACTGTGCCTGCTGAGACTATAACCTCCATCTCATACACTTTGAAATACGGTGCACAGTGTTAACACATCGTTATATTCTATTGTGATGTCATGTAGAACACCTGGTTGTTTTAGATGAGTTCTAGAATCAATCAGCATAGAATCAATCAGCATAGTAGTGATGTAATGTAGAACACCTTGTTGTTTTAGATGGGTTCTAGAATCAATCAGCATAGTAGTGATGTAATGTAGAACACCTGGTTGTTTTAGATGGGTTCTAGAATCAATTTCTGGCTCCCGAGTGGCGCAGCGGTCTAAGGCACTTGCATCACAGTGCTCGAGGTGTCACTACAGACCCTGGATCTATCCCTGGCTGTATCACAACTGGCCGTG
>NW_027009762.1:22500-40099 GCF_036934945.1 Oncorhynchus masou masou
GGCTCAATGAAGACCATTCAGAAGTAGTTTCCCTGATGGCCGTGAACGATCTGACTCTCTGCCTCTGCTTTTCAGGCTGCTGTCACACGTAAACTGCTGATCTGTGGCGTGTGCATGGTTTTGTTCCTAACCCTCACCAAAGCGTTCCCCGTCACGTATAACGTTGACAGCCATTTCGTCAACGAGGCACCTTTCCTGACCAGACTGACGTATGCCTTCTTCTCTATACAAGCCGCTAGACCCAAGTTCTACTTCGCCTGGACTTTAGGTGAGGCTGTACCCACCCAGTGTAGTGTTGGCTTTTGGAACGTTCATTCATTACTATTGGGGAACGTTCGTTCATTACTATTGGGGAACGTTCGTTCATTACTATTGGGGAACGTTCGTTCATTACTATTGGGGAACGTTCGTTCATTACTATTGGGGAACGTTCGTTCATTACTATTGGGGAACGTTCGTTCATTACTATTGGGGAACGCTCGCTCATTACTATTGGGGAACGCTCGCTCATTACTATTGGGGAACGCTCGTTCATTACTATTGGGGAACGCTCGCTCATTACTATTGGGGAACGCTCGTTCATTACTATTGGGGAACGCTCGCTCATTACTATTGGGGAACGCTCGCTCATTACTATTGGGGAACGCTCGCTCATTACTATTGGGGAACGCTCGCTCATTACTATTGGGGAACGCTCGTTCATTACTATTGGGGAACGCTCGCTCATTACTATTGGGGAACGCTCGCTCATTACTATTGGGGAACGCTCGCTCATTACTATTGGGGAACGCTCGCTCATTACTATTGGGGAACGCTCGCTCATTACTATTGGGGAACGCTCGCTCATTACTATTGGGGAACGCTCGCTCATTACTATTGGGGAACGCTCGCTCATTACTATTGGGGAACGCTCGCTCATTACTATTGGGGAACGCTCGCTCATTACTATTGGGGAACGCTCGCTCATTACTATTGGGGAACGCTCGCTCATTACTATTGGGGAACGCTCGCTCATTACTATTGGGGAACGCTCGCTCATTACTATTGGGGAACGCTCGCTCATTACTATTGGGGAACGCTCGCTCATTACTATTGGGGAACGCTCGCTCATTACTATTGGGGAACGCTCGCTCATTACTATTGGGGAACGCTCGCTCATTACTATTGGGGAACGCTCGCTCATTACTATTGGGGAACGCTCGCTCATTACTATTGGGGAACGCTCGCTCATTACTATTGGGGAACGCTCGCTCATTACTATTGGGGAACGCTCGCTCATTACTATTGGGGAACGCTCGCTCGTTCATTACTATTGGGGAACGCTCGCTCGCTCATTGCTATTGGGGAACGCTCGCTCGCTCATTGCTATTGGGGAACGCTCGCTCATTGCTATTGGGGAACGCTCGCTCATTGCTATTGGGGAACGCTCGCTCATTACTATTGGGGAACGCTCGCTCATTACTATTGGGGAACGCTCGCTCATTACTATTGGGGAACGCTCGCTCATTACTATTGGGGAACGCTCGCTCATTACTATTGGGGAACGCTCGCTCATTACTATTGGGGAACGCTCGCTCGCTCATTACTATTGGGGAACGCTCGCTCGCTCATTACTATTGGGGAACGCTCGTCATTGCTATTGGGGAACGCTCGCTCATTGCTATTGGGGAACGCTCGCTCATTGCTATTGGGGAACGCTCGCTCATTGCTATTGGGGAACGCTCGCTCATTACTATTGGGGAACGCTCGCTCATTACTATTGGGGAACGCTCGCTCATTACTATTGGGGAACGCTCGTTCATTACTATTGGGGAACGCTCGCTCATTACTATTGGGGAACGCTCGCTCATTACTATTGGGGAACGCTCGCTCATTACTATTGGGGAACGCTCGCTTCATTACTATTGGGGAACGCTCGCTCATTACTATTGGGGAACGCTCGCTTTCATTACTATTGGGGAACGCTCGCTCATTACTATTGGGGAACGCTCGCTCGCTCATTACTATTGGGGAACGCTCGCTCGCTCATTACTATTGGGGAACGCTCGCTCGCTCATTACTATTGGGGAACGCTCGCTCATTACTATTGGGGAACGCTCGCTCGCTCATTACTATTGGGGAACGCTCGCTCGCTCATTACTATTGGGGAACGCTCGCTCGCTCATTACTATTGGGGAACGCTCGCTTCATTACTATTGGGGAACGCTCGCTCGCTCATTACTATTGGGGAACGCTCGCTCGCTCATTACTATTGGGGAACGCTCGCTCATTACTATTGGGGAACGCTCGCTCGCTCATTACTATTGGGGAACGCTCGCTCGCTCATTACTATTGGGGAACGCTCGCTCGCTCATTACTATTGGGAAACGCTCGTTCGTTCATTGCTATTGGGAAACGCTTGTTCGCTCGCTCATTGCTATTGGGGAACGCTTTGTTCGCTCGCTCATTACTATTGGGGAACGCTCGCTCGCTCATTACTATTGGGGAACGCTTCGTTCATTACTATTGGGGAACGTTCGTTCGTTCATTACTATTGGGGAACGCTCGTTCGTTCATTACTATTGGGGAACGCTCGCTCGCTCATTACTATTGGGGAACGTTCGCTCATTACTATTGGGGAACGCTCGCTCATTACTATTGGGGAACGCTCGTTCGCTCATTACTATTGGGGAACGCTCGCTCGTTCATTACTATTGGGGAACGCTCGCTCATTACTATTGGGGAACGCTCGCTTCGCTCATTACTATTGGGGAACGCTCGCTCGTTCATTACTATTGGGGAACGCTCGCTCGCTCATTACTATTGGGGAACGCTCGCTCGCTCATTACTATTGGGGAACGCTCGCTCGCTCATTACTATTGGGGAACGCTCGCTCGCTCATTACTATTGGGGAACGCTCGCTCGCTCATTACTATTGGGAAACGCTCGTCGCTCATTGCTATTGGGAAACGCTTGTTCGCTCGCTCATTGCTATTGGGGAACGCTTGTTCGCTCGCTCATTACTATTGGGGAACGTTCGTTCGTTCATTACTATTGGGGAACGTTCGTTCATTGCTATTGGGAAACGTTCGTTCGTTCATTGCTATTGGGGAACGTTTGTTCGTTCGTTCATTACTATTGGGGAACGTTCGTTCATTGCTATTGGGAAACGTTCGTTCGTTCATTGCTATTGGGGAACGTTTGTTCGTTCGTTCATTACTATTGGGGAACGTTTGTTCGTTCGTTCATTACTATTGGGGAACGTTCGTTCGTTCGTTCATTACTATTGGGGAACGTTCGTTCGTTCGTTCATTACTATTGGGGAACGTTCGTTCGTTCGTTCATCACTATTGGGGAACGTTCGTTCGTTCGTTCGTTCATCACTATTGGGGAACGTTCGTTCGTTCGTTCGTTCATCACTATTGGGGAACGTTCGTTCGTTCATTACTATTGGGGAACGTTCGTTCGTTCGTTCATTACTATTGGGGAACGTTCGTTCGTTCATTACTATTGGGGAACGTTCGTTCGTTCGTTCATTCTTCCATTCATGTGTTGGTCCCAACAGCGGATGCCATCAACAACGCAGCAGGTTATGGTTTTAAAGGTGTGGATGAAGCTGGACAGGTGTCCTGGGACCTCATCTCCAACATCAGTATCTGGGGGATTGAGGTACGTTTGGAAACAACAACAACAACAAAAACACTTTTTGAACTTTTAGCTTTGCAGAATTATTGAAAATGACTTGAAGTTTAATATTGAACTCTCTCTCTTTTTGCAGACAGCAACTAGCTTCAAGAAGTTCATAGATAACTGGAATATTCAGACTGGTGTTTGGCTCAAAACGTAAGTATTAATTCTACCAAGATAATCTACCAAGATAATCTACCAAGATAATCTACCAAGATAATCTACCAAGATATTCTACCAAGATATTCTACCAAGATAATCTACCAAGATAATCTACCAAGATAATCTACCAAGATAATCTACCAAGATATTCTACCAAGATAATCTACCAAGATAATGTCCACATATGCATAACATTAGTACAAAACCAATTTTCTGTACATTCATGAATGTTTATTTTATTCTGTTAACTGCATAACAATATATCTGACCCAGGTCTGTTTATGACTCCTCTCTCTTCAGTGTGTGTTCCGACCGTGCTCCCCGTTTACCCCACAGCTCTGACCATCATCCTGTCTCCTCTCTCTTCAGTGTGTGTTCCGACCGTGCTCCCCGTTACCCCACAGCTCTGACCATCACCCTCTCCTCTCTCTTCAGTGTGTGTTCCGACCGTGCTCCCGTTACCCCACAGCTCTGACCTTCACCCTCTCCTCTCTTCAGTGTGTGTTCCGACCGTGCTCCCCGTTACCCCACAGCTCTGACCTTCACCCTCTCCTCTCTCTTCAGTGTGTGTTCCGACCGTGCTCCCCGTTACCCCACAGCTCTGACCTTCACCCTCTCCTCTCTCTTCAGTGTGTGTTCCGACCGTGCTCCCGTTACCCCACAGCTCTGACCTTCACCCTCTCCTCTCTTTCAGTGTGTGTTCCGACCGTGCTCCCCGTTACCCCACAGCTCTGACCTTCACCCTCTCCTCTCTCTTCAGTGTGTGTTACGACCGTGCTCCCCGTTACCCCACAGCTCTGACCTTCACCCTCTCCTCTCTCTTCAGTGTGTGTTCCGACCGTGCTCCCGTTACCCCACAGCTCTGACCTTCATCCTCTCCTCTCTCTTCAGTGTGTGTTACGACCGTGCTCCCCGTTACCCCACAGCTCTGACCTTCACCCTCTCCTCTCTCTTCAGTGTGTGTTACGACCGTGCTCCCCGTTACCCCACAGCTCTGACCTTCACCCTCTCCTCTCTCTTCAGTGTGTGTTCCGGCCGTGCTCCCCGTTACCCCACAGCTCTGACCTTCACCCTCTCCTCTCTCTTCAGTGTGTGTTCCGACCGTGCTCCCCGTTACCCCACAGCTCTGACCTTCATCCTGTCTCCTCTCTCTTCAGTGTGTGTTACGACCGTGCTCCCCGTTACCCCACAGCTCTGACCTTCATCCTGTCTCCTCTCTCTTCAGTGTGTGTTCCGACCGTGCTCCCCGTTACCCCACAGCTCTGACCATCATCCTGTCTCCTCTCTCTTCAGTGTGTGTTCCGACCGTGCTCCCGTTACCCCACAGCTCTGACCTTCACCCTCTCCTCTCTCTTCAGTGTGTGTTCCGACCGTGCTCCCCGTTACCCCACAGCTCTGACCTTCACCCTCTCCTCTCTCTTCAGTGTGTGTTCCGACCGTGCTCCCGTTACCCCACTGCTCTGACCTTCACCCTCTCCTCTCTCTTCAGTGTGTGTTCCGACCGTGCTCCCCGTTACCCCACAGCTCTGACCTTCACCCTCTCCTCTCTCTTCAGTGTGTGTTCCGACCGTGCTCCCCGTTACCCCACAGCTCTGACCTTCACCCTCTCCTCTCTCTTCAGTGTGTGTTCCGACCGTGCTCCCCGTTACCCCACAGCTCTGACCTTCACCCTCTCCTCTCTCTTCAGTGTGTGTTCCGACCGTGCTCCCCGTTACCCCACAGCTCTGACCTTCACCCTCTCCTCTCTCTTCAGTGTGTGTTCCGACCGTGCTCCCCGTTACCCCACAGCTCTGACCATCACCCTCTCCTCTCTCTTCAGTGTGTGTTCCGACCGTGCTCCCCGTTACCCCACAGCTCTGACCTTCACCCTCTCCTCTCTCTTCAGTGTGTGTTACGACCGTGCTCCCCGTTACCCCACAGCTCTGACCATCATCCTGTCTCCTCTCTCTTCAGTGTGTGTTCCGACCGTGCTCCCCTTACCCCACAGCTCTGACCTTCACCCTCTCCTCTCTCTTCAGTGTGTGTTCCGACCGTGCTCCCCGTTACCCCACAGCTCTGACCTTCACCCTCTCCTCTCTCTTCAGTGTGTGTTCCGACCGTGCTCCCCGTTACCCCACAGCTCTGACCATCATCCTGTCTCCTCTCTCTTCAGTGTGTGTTCCGACCGTGCTCCCCGTTACCCCACAGCTCTGACCTTCACCCTCTCCTCTCTCTTCAGTGTGTGTTACGACCGTGCTCCCGTTACCCCACAGCTCTGACCATCATCCTGTCTCCTCTCTCTTCAGTGTGTGTTCCGACCGTGCTCCCCTACCCCACAGCTCTGACCTTCACCCTCTCCTCTCTTTCAGTGTGTGTTCCGACCGTGCTCCCCCGTTACCCCACAGCTCTGACCTTCACCCTCTCCTCTCTCTTCAGTGTGTGTCCGACCGTGCTCCCGTTACCCCACAGCTCTGACCTTCATCCTCTCCTCTCTCTTCAGTGTGTGTTCCGACCGTGCTCCCCGTTACCCCACAGCTCTGACCTTCACCCTCTCCTCTCTCTTCAGTGTGTGTTCCGACCGTGCTCCCCTGTTACCCCACAGCTCTGACCTTCACCCTCTCCTCTCTCTTCAGTGTGTGTTCCGACCGTGCTCCCCGTTACCCCACAGCTCTGACCTTCACCCTCTCCTCTCTCTTCAGTGTGTGTTCCGACCGTGCTACCGTTACCCCACAGCTCTGACCTTCACCCTCTCCTCTCTCTTCAGTGTGTGTTCCGACCGTGCTCCCCGTTACCCCACAGCTCTGACCTTCACCCTCTCCTCTCTTCAGTGTGTGTTCCGACCGTGCTCCCCGTTTCCCCACAGCTGTGACCTTCACCCTCTCCTCTCTCTTCAGTGTGTGTTCCGACCGTGCTCCCCGTTACCCCACAGCTCTGACCTTCACCCTCTCCTCTCTCTTCAGTGTGTGTTCCGACCGTGCTCCCCCGTTACCCCACAGCTCTGACCTTCACCCTCTCCTCTCTCTTCAGTGTGTGTTACGACCGTGCTCCCCGTTACCCCACAGCTCTGACCATCATCCTGTCTCCTCTCTCTTCAGTGTGTTACGACCGTGCTCCCCGTTACCCCACAGCTCTGACCTTCATCCTGTCTCCTCTCTTTCAGTGTGTGTTCCGACCGTGCTCCCCGTTACCCCACAGCTCTGACCTTCACCCTCTCCTCTCTCTTCAGTGTGTGTTACGACCGTGCTCCCCGTTACCCCACAGCTCTGACCTTCACCCTCTCCTCTCTTCTTCAGTGTGTGTTCCGACCGTGCTCCCCGTTACCCCACAGCTCTGACCTTCACCCTCTCCTCTCTCTTCAGTGTGTGTTACGACCGTGCTCCCTGTTACCCCACAGCTCTGACCTTCACCCTCTCCTCTCTCTTCAGTGTGTGTTCCGACCGTGCTCCCCGTTACCCCACAGCTCTGACCATCATCCTGTCTCCTCTCTCTTCAGTGTGTGTTCCGACCGTGCTCCCCGTTACCCCACAGCTCTGACCTTCACCCTCTCCTCTCTCTTCAGTGTGTGTTACGACCGTGCTCCCCGTTACCCCACAGCTCTGACCAACATCCTGTCTCCTCTCTCTTCAGTGTGTGTTACGACCGTGCTCCCCGTTACCCCACAGCTCTGACCATCATCCTCTCCTCTCTCTTCAGTGTGTGTTACGACCGTGCTCCCGTTACCCCACAGCTCTGACCTTCACCCTCTCCTCTCTCTTCAGTGTGTGTTACGACCGTGCTCCCTGTTACCCCACAGCTCTGACCTTCATCCTGTCAGCTCTATGGCATGGAGTTTACCCCGGATACTACTTCACCTTTATTACTGCTATACCCATCACACTGGCAGCTAGAGCTGTGAGTACCATTATTACTGCTATACCCATCACACTGGCAGCTAGAGCTGTGAGTACCATTATTACTGCTATACCCATCACACTGGCAGCTGGAGCTGTGAGTACCATTATCACTGCTATACCCATCACACTGGCAGCTAGAGCTGTGAGTACCATTATTACTGCTATACCCATCACACTGACAGCTAGAGGTGTGAGTACCATTATTACTGCTATACCCATCACACTGACAGATAGAGCTGTGAGTACCATTATTACTGCTGTACCCATCACACTGACAGATAGAGCGGTGAGTACCATTATTACTGCTATACCCATCACACTGACAGATAGAGCTGTGAGTACCATTATTACTGCTGTACCCATCACACTGACAGATAGAGCTGTGAGTACCATTATTACTGCTATACCCATCACACTGACAGAGAGAGCTGTGAGTACCATTATTACTGCTATACCCATCACACTGACAGATAGAGCTGTGAGTACCATTATTACTGCTATACCCATCACACTGACAGATAGAGCTGTGAGTACCATTATTACTGCTACACCCATCACACTGGCAGCTAGAGCTGTGAGTACCATTATTACTGCTATACCCATCACACTGACAGATAGAGCTGTGAGTACCATTATTACTGCTACACCCATCACACTGGCAGCTAGAGCTGTGAGTACCATTATTACTGCTATACCCATCACACTGACAGATAGAGCTGTGAGTACCATTATTACTGCTATACCCATCACACTGACAGCTAGAGGTGTGAGTACCATTATTACTGCTATACCCATCACACTGGCAGCGAGAGCTGTGAGTACCATTATTACTGCTATACCCATCACACTGGCAGCTAGAGCTGTGAGTACCATTATTACTGCTATACCCATCACACTGGCAGCTAGAGCTGTGAGTACCATTATCACTGCTGTACCCATCACACTGGCAGAGCTGTGAGTCTTTCTCTCGCTCTCTTTCTCTCGCTGTCTTCCTCATTCACTCTCTCACTTACACACACACACACACACAGCACTCACCTCATGTGTCTCATCATCTCAGCCTCACCCAGGGCCGTACATCACAGTGTTCTCTCTCCTGTCTCCCACACCGCAGGTCCGTAAGAACGTCCGTCAGTATTTCCTGTCCTCTCATCCTGTGAAGCTTGTCTATGACGTAGTGACCTGGGCAGCTACTCAGCTGTGTATCTGCTACACCGTCATGCCCTTCCTACTGCTGGCAGTAGAACCTACCATGCAGTACTACAGGTGAACATTCATTTAGGTTATTTTTCCTACTGGTCAAATGTGTCTCTTTAACGATGACGGTCGTATGTAGCCTGGCCCCTGATCTGGATGTGCTATCATGTCAACTTCTTGGCATGACAAGGAGTGTAATGTTAGCACAAACAGACTGGTACCCAGGCTAGGTCGTATGTGTACAATTTAGTAGCTTAGTGTTCTATTATCTTATTAAGGCCTGGACACAATGTTCCTCAGTTGTCTTTATGGAGGACAAGTGTGTCATCTCTAACCGTCAGTTGTCTTTATGGAGGACAAGTGTGTCATCTCTACCGTCAGTTGTCTTTATGGAGGACCAGTGTGTCATCTCTAACCGTCAGTTGTCTTTATGGAGGACAAGTGTGTCATCTCTACCGTCAGTTGTCTTTATGGAGGACAAGTGTGTCATCTCTACCGTCAGTTGTCTTTATGGAGGACCAGTGTGTCATCTCTACCGTCAGTTGTCTTTATGGAGGACCAGTGTGTCATCTCTAACCGTCAGTTATCTTTATGGGGGACAAGTGTGTCATCTCTACCGTCAGTTGTCTTTATGGAGGACCAGTGTGTCATCTCTACCGTCAGTTGTCTTTATGGAGGACCAGTGTGTCATCTCTACCGTCAGTTGTCATTATGGGGGACAAGTGTGTCATCTCTACCGTCAGTTGTCTTTATGGAGGACAAGTGTGTCATCTCTAACCGTCAGTTGTCTTTATGGAGGACAAGTGTGTCATCTCTACCGTCAGTTGTCTTTATGGAGGACAAGTGTGTCATCTCTACCGTCAGTTGTCTTTATGGAGGACCAGTGTGTCATCTCTACCGTCAGTTGTCTTTATGGAGGACAAGTGTGTCATCTCTACCGTCAGTTGTCTTTATGGAGGACAAGTGTGTCATCTCTAACCGTCAGTTATCTTTATGGAGGACAAGTGTGTCATCTCTACCGTCAGTTGTCTTTATGGAGGACAAGTGTGTCATCTCTAACCGTCAGTTATCTTTATGGAGGACAAGTGTGTCATCTTTAACCGTCAGTTATCTTTATGGAGGACAAGTGTGTCATCTCTACCGTCAGTTGTCTTTATGGAGGACCAGTGTGTCATCTCTAACCGTCAGTTATCTTTATGGGGGACAAGTGTGTCATCTCTACCGTCAGTTATCTTTATGGAGGACAAGTGTGTCATCTCTACCGTCAGTTGTCTTTACGGAGGACAAGTGTGTCATCTCTAACCGTCAGTTATCTTTATGGAGGACAAGTGTGTCATCTTTAACCGTCAGTTATCTTTATGGAGGACAAGTGTGTCATCTCTACCGTCAGTTGTCTTTATGGAGGACCAGTGTGTCATCTCTAACCGTCAGTTATCTTTATGGAGGACCAGTGTGTCATCTCTACCGTCAGTTGTCTTTATGGAGGACCAGTGTGTCATCTCTACCGTCAGTTGTCATTATGGGGGACAAGTGTGTCATCTCTACCGTCAGTTGTCTTTATGGAGGACAAGTGTGTCATCTCTAACCGTCAGTTGTCTTTATGGAGGACAAGTGTGTCATCTCTAACCGTCAGTTGTCTTTATGGAGGACAAGTGTGTCATCTCTACCGTCGTCTTTATGGAGGACAAGTGTGTCATCTCTACCGTCAGTTGTCTTTATGGAGGACAAGTGTGTCATCTCTAACCGTCAGTTGTCTTTATGGAGGGCAAGTGTGTCATCTCTACCGTCAGTTGTCTTTATGGAGGACAAGTGTGTCATCTCTACCGTCAGTTGTCTTTATGGAGGACCAGTGTGTCATCTCTACCGTCAGTTGTCTTTATGGAGGACAAGTGTGTCATCTCTACCGTCAGTTGTCTTTATGGAGGACAAGTGTGTCATCTCTAACCGTCAGTTATCTTTATGGAGGACAAGTGTGTCATCTCTACCGTCAGTTGTCTTTATGGAGGACAAGTGTGTCATCTCTAACCGTCAGTTGTCTTTATGGAGAACAAGTGTGTCATCTCTACCATCAGTTGTCTTTATGGAAGACAAGTGTGTCATCTCTACCTTTTCTCTTATTCTGTCCATCTTTGGTGTTTTGGTTTCTGTAGAATTTCATCACATCTTCTTTCCCCCCCGTAGGTCAATGTACTTCCACATTCACATCATCAGTATTCTGACTGTGATTGTACTGAGCCAGAGCCACAAACCAAGAGGCAGCAGCAGCAGCAACGGCACCAAGCCTGGACCGTACGATCCTCATCCCCAGGCCCAGCCTCAGCTCCAGCCCTCCAACAACAACGTGAAAAGAAAGTGAAGTGTCCCTCTGTGTGTGGAGGCAGCCAGAGACCTGAATGGGCCCACTGGGTCAGACAAAGACGTCTCTGTGTGTCCACAACAAAGAGAGAGCTCAGCGGGGTGTAGGGGGGGTTCAGAGGGGCTCAGAGGGGCCGAGGGACTGTGCCTGCTGGCTGGTCGGCCTTGCCACCCTGTACATCCAACACTTCTACTGCCAGGCTCCTAAAAGGCCTCTCTCTGCCCTGCTTGCCAATTCTCTGTTCTTTCTCTCCAAGTGTGCACTTGTTCACTTCCCTTCATGGATCTGAAAGGGAAGGACTGGCATACGATCTCCCTCTAGTCCAGCCCATAAACTCACCAATACAACACTTTTAGTTCAATGTGTGGGAAGCTGTGCACAAGTGAGATGGTATACTTCAGGAGAAAGATCTGAGAATTGGACAGACAGACAGATAGAGACCCAGAGACAGACAGACAGACAGACGGACAGAGACCCAGAGACAGACAGACGGACAGAGACCCAGAGACGGACAGAGACCCAGAGACGGACAGAGACCCAGAGACGGACAGACAGACGGACAGAGACCCAGAGACGGACAGACAGACGGACAGAGACCCAGAGACAGACAGACAGAGACCCAGAGACGGACAGACGGACAGACAGAGACCCAGAGACAGACAGAGACCCAGAGACAGACAGAGACCCAGAGACAGACAGAGACCCAGAGACAGACAGACAGAGACCCAGAGACGGACAGACAGAGACCCAGAGACGGACAGACAGAGACCCAGAGACAGACAGACAGAGACCCAGAGACAGACAGACGGACAGACAGAGACGGACAGACGGACAGACAGAGACGGACAGACAGAGACCCAGAGACAGACAGACAGAGACCCAGAGACAGACAGACAGAGACCCAGAGACAGACAGACAGAGACCCAGAGACAGACAGACAGACAGAGACGGACAGACAGACAGAGACGGACAGACAGAGACGGACAGACAGAGACCCAGAGACAGACAGACAGACAGACAGACAGAGACCCAGAGACAGACAGACGGACGGACAGGTCCTAGAATTAGATGTGGCTGGTCCATTTCTTTTACATCTTACATCACTAGTTGTAGATATCATGTGAAACATGTTCATACCCTTATGGGTTAGTGAGATATTAATGGTGTCTGTTTATTGTTGTATGAATGCAGGAAACATTATCCCTCAGGATGGCACGTAGCCTCGAGGTTAGAGTGCTGGGCCAGTAACAGAGATGAAAAATCTGTCGCTGTGCCCTTGAGCAAGGCACTTTAAACCTAATTGCTCCAGGGGCTCAGTACAATGTTGACCCTGACCGTGACCCCACTCCCTGCAGGTGTCTTAGGGGGAGTTGGGATATGGTGACCCTGACCGTGACCCCACACCCTGCAGGTGTCTCAGGGAGTTGGGATATGGTGACCCTGACCGTGACCCCACTCTCTGCAGGTGTCTTAGGGGGAGTTGGGATATGGTGACCCTGACCGTGACCCCACTCTCTGCAGGTGTCTTAGGGGGAGTTGGGATATGGTGACCCTGACCGTGACCCCACTCCCTGCAGGTGTCTCCGGGGGGGGGATATGCAAGAAATACACTTGTGTGTGACAGGACAAATACACACCCCCCCCCACAATCCTTTCAAAAGATTTGTCCCAAATGGCACCCTATTCCCTTTCTAGTCTAGATGGGTCCTGGTCCAGATGGGCCCTGGTCTAGATGGGCCCTGGTCTAGATGGGTCCTGGTCTAGATGGGTCCTGGTCTAGATGGGCCCTGGTCTAGATGGGCCCTGGTCTAGATGGGTCCTGGTCCAGATGAGTTCTGGTCCAGATGGGCCCTGGTCCAGATGGGCCCTGGTCCAGATGGGCCCTGGTCCAGATGGGCCCTGGTCTAGATGGGCCCTGGTCTAGATGGGCCCTGGTCTAGATGGGTCCTGGTCCAGATGAGTTCTGGTCCAGATGGGCCCTGGTCTAGATGGGTCCTGGTCTAGATGAGTTCTGGTCCAGATGGAACCTGGTCTAGATGGGTCCTGGTCCAGATGAGTTCTGGTCCAGATGGGCCCTGGTCTAGATGGGCCCTGGTCTAGATGGGCCCTGGTCTAGATGGGTCCTGGTCTAGATGAGTTCTGGTCCAGATGGGCCCTGGTCTAGATGGGCCCTGGTCTAGATGGGCCCTGGTCTAGATGGGCCCTGGTCTAGATGGGTCCTGGTCTAGATGGGCCCTGGTCTAGATGGGTCCTGGTCCTGGTCCAGATGGGTTCTGGTCCAGACGGGCCCTGGTCCAGATGAGTTCTGGTCCAGATGGGCCCTGGTCTAGATGGGCCCTGGTCTAGATGGGTCCTGGTCCAGATGGGTCCTGGTCCAGATGGGTCCTGGTCCAGATGGGCCCTGGTCTAGATGGGCCCTGGTCTAGATGGGTTCTGGTCCAGATGGGTTCTGGTCCAGATGGGTCCTGGTCCAGATGAGTTCTGGTCCAGATGGGCCCTGGTCTAGATGGGCCCTGGTCTAGATGGGTTCTGGTCCAGATGGGTTCTGGTCCAGATGGGTCCTGGTCCAGATGGGTCCTGGTCCAGATGAGTTCTGGTCCAGATGAGTTCTGGTCCAGATGGGTCCTGGTCCAGATGGGTCCTGGTCCAGATGGGTCCTGGTCCAGATAGGCCCTGGTCTAGATGGGTCCTGGTCCAGATGGGTCCTGGTCCAGATGAGTTCTGGTCCAGACGGGCCCTGGTCCAGACGGGCCCTGGTCCAGACGTGCCCTGGTCTAGATGGGTCCTGGTCCAGATGGGTCCAGATGGGTCTTGGTCCAGACGGGCCCTGGTCCAGACGGGCCCTGGTCCAGACGGGCCCTGGTCCAGACGAGTCCTGGTCCAGATGGGTCCAGATGGGTTCTGGTCCAGATGGGTCCAGATGGGTTCTGGTCCAGATGGGTCCAGATGGGTCTTGGTCCAGATGGGTTCGGGTCCAGATGGGTCTTGGTCCAGATGGGCCCTGGTCCAGATGGGTTCTGGTCCAGATGGGTCTTGGTCCAGATGGGTTCTGGTCCAGATGGGTCCAGGTGGGTCCTGGTCCAGATGGGTTCTGGTCCAGACGGGCCCTGGTCCAGATGGGTATTGGTCGAGATGGGTCCTGGTCCAGATGGGTCCAGACGGGCCCTGGTCCAGATGGGTCTTGGTCCAGATGGGCCCTGGTCCAGATGGGTTCTGGTCCAGATGGGTCCTGGTCCAAAGCAGTGTAGTGTATAGAGGATAGGTGCCATTCGGAACATAGTTATGAGGCTCTAGTTAGGAGCTGTTTGAATCGTTTTTAACACTGGATGCTGTGCATCAGGTCTCCTAATATTCATTTCATGTGTCTCTATGTATTTGAGAGGACAAGTTTACTTTTATTTGGCAGGAAGTTGAGATTTAATTAATTTGTCCATTTAAAAAAATATATATATATAAATGTTGTATTGAGTTTAAAGTCTTACAGTCTCAGATGAGGTGCAGGAAGCACCAATGACTTCTGAAGAGAAGTGTTTGGTTCTGTCCCGAATGGCACCCTATTGCCTGTGTAGTGCACTACCTTTTTAAACAGGGCCTTATGGGGACGCAGACGTTGACTTTGTTTCAGGGATGATGTGGAAGTCTTCTATGCCTTCTGTCCCGAATGGCACCCTATTGCCTGTGTAGTGCACTACCTTTTTAAACAGGGCCTTATGGGGACGCAGACGTTGACTTTGTTTCAGGGGATGATGTGGAAGTCTTCTATGCCTCAGAAGAAGGTCCAAGATCTTCACACTACAAGATCTTCAACATTTCAAGTCCTGAAGCAGCTGAACCACTAATGATGCTAATATGAAGAGTGTCTGGACACTACACGCTACACACACACTACACGCTACACACACGCTATACACACGCTACACACACACACGCTACACACACACACACACGCTATACACACGCTACACACACACACACACACACACACACACACACACGCTACACACACACACCACACTACACACACACACTACACACTACACACACACTACACACTACAATTCTAGTCAGGATTCCATAAACTGTTGAATAGTTGTTTTTAGCACCCAGACGGTTTGAATTTGTCTTTTTTGTTGTTGTTATAATTCCACCAATCAAGTTACTAAACAATATTAAGAGCAAAAAAAAAATAAAGAAATAAAAAATGATCAATGTGTGCCTTTAGCCTTTTGATTGTGGCTTGAATAATACCGTCACATTGTAACGCCAGTAGCATAATGTTCACTATGGAGACACAGCGACAGAATGGCAATAACATCAGTTGTATGGAACTACTATGAGCCCATATGATAGAGGAGATGGTGACTGAGACAGGTCTGAAAGACCAATGGGGACACGACGGCAACATACTGTACAAGATGCCCATCTTCAGATAACTATCTTCCTCCACCACAGAAAAGCTGGTTCAGTCTCATTCCAGGTGATCCGTCGTCTCTGGAGGCGGCAGGGTAGACTAGTGGTTAGAGTGGAGAGGCGGCAGGGTAGACTAGTGGTTAGAGTGGAGGGGCGGCAGGGTAGACTAGTGGTTAGAGTGGAGAAGCGGCAGGGTAGACTAGTGGTTAGAGTGGAGAAGCGGCAGGGTAGCCTAGTGGTTAGAGTGGAGAAGCGGCAGGGTAGCCTAGTGGTTAGAGTGTAGAGGCGGCAGGGTAGCCTAGTGGTTAGAGTGGAGGGGCGGCAGGGTAGAATAGTGGTTAGAGTGGAGGGGCGGCAGGGTAGACTAGTGGTTAGAGTGGAGGGGCGGCAGGGTAGACTAGTGGTTAGAGTGGAGGGGCGGCAGGGTAGACTAGTGGTTAGAGTGGAGGGGCGGCAGGGTAGACTAGTGGTTAGAGTGGAGGGGCAGGCAGGTAGCCTAGTGGTTAGAGTGGAGGGGCGGCAGGGTAGCCTAGTGGTTAGAGTGGAGGAGCAGGCAGGTAGCCTAGTGGTTAGAGTGTATTGGCGGCAGGGTAGACTAGTGGTTAGAGTGGAGGGGCGGCAGGGTAGCCTAGTGGTTAGAGTGGAGGGGCTGCAGGGTAGAATAGTGGTTAGAGTGGAGGGGCGGCAGGGTAGACTAGTGGTTAGAGTGGAGGGGCAGGCAGGTAGCCTAGTGGTTAGAGTGGAGGGGCGGCAGGGTAGCCTAGTGGTTAGAGTGGAGGAGCAGGCAGGTAGCCTAGTGGTTAGAGTGTATTGGCGGCAGGGTAGACTAGTGGTTAGAGTGGAGGGGCGGCAGGGTAGCCTAGTGGTTAGAGGAGGGGCTGCAGGGTAGAATAGTGGTTAGAGTGGAGGGGCGGCAGGGTAGACTAGTGGTTAGAGTGGAGGGGCAGGCAGGTAGCCTAGTGGTTAGAGTGGAGGGGCGGCAGGGTAGCCTAGTGGTTAGAGTGGAGGGGCCGCAGGGTAGCCTAGTGGTTAGAGTGGAGAGGCGGCAGGGTAGACTAGTGGTTAGAGTGGAGAGGCGGCAGGGTAGACTAGTGGTTAGAGTGGAGAGGCGGCAGGGTAGACTAGTGGTTAGAGTGTAGAGGCGGCAGGGTAGACTAGTGGTTAGAGTGGAGGGGCGGCAGGGTAGACTAGTGGTTAGAGTGTAGAGGCGGCAGGGTAGACTGGTGGTTAGAGTGTAGAGGCGGCAGGGTAGACTGGTGGTTAGAGTGTAGAGGCGGCAGGGTAGACTGGTGATTAGAGTGTAGAGGCGGCAGGGTAGACTGGTGGTTAGAGTGGAGGGGCGGGCAGGTAGCCTAGTGGTTAGAGTGGAGGGGCAGGCAGGTAGCCTAGTAGTTAGAGTGTAGGGGCAGGCAGGTAGCCTAGTGGTTAGAGTGGAGAGGCGGCAGGGTAGACTAGTGGTTAGAGTGTAGAGGCGGCAGGGTAGACTAGTGGTTAGAGTGTAGAGGCGGCAGGGTAGACTGGTGGTTAGAGTGTAGAGGCGGCAGGGTAGACTGGTGATTAGAGTGTAGAGGCGGCAGGGTAGACTGGTGGTTAGAGTGGAGGGGCGGGCAGGTAGCCTAGTGGTTAGAGTGGAGGGGCAGGCAGGTAGCCTAGTGGTTAGAGTGTAGGGGCAGGCAGGTCGCCTAGTGGTTAGAGTGTAGGGGAAGGCAGGTAGCCTGGTGGTTAGAGTGTAGGGACGGCAGGTATCCTAGTGGTTAGAGTGTAGGGGCAGGCAGGTAGCCTAGTGGTTAGAGTGTAGGGGCAGGCAGGTAGCCTAGTGGTTAGAGTGGAGGGGCAGGCAGGTAGCCTAGTGGTTAGAGTGGAGGGGCGGCAGGGTCGCCTAGTGGTTAGAGGGAGGGGCAGGCAGGTAGCCTAGTGGTTAGAGTGGAGGGGCAGG
>NW_027009763.1:0-40066 GCF_036934945.1 Oncorhynchus masou masou
ATTCAGTATGTATGGTTAGTCTGAGGTAAAGAAGGCTAGATTAAACTAGGAGAGAGGCGAGAGAGAGAGAGAGAGAGAGAGAGAGAGAGAGAGAGAGAGAGAGAGAGAGAGAGAGAGAGAGAGAGAGAGAGATTCAGTATGTATGGTTAGTCTGAGGTAAAGAAGGCTAGATTAAACTAGGAGAGAGAGCGAGAGAGAGAGAGAGAGAGAGAGAGAGAGAGAGAGAGAGAGAGAGAGAGAGAGAGAGAGAGAGAGAGAGAGAGAGAGAGAGAGAGAGAGAGAGAGAGAGAGAGAGAGAGAGAGAGAGGCAGATTCAGTATGTATGGTTAGTCTGAGGTAAAGAAGTCTAGATTAAACTAGGAGAGAGAGCGAGAGAGAGAGAGAGAGAGAGAGAGAGAGAGAGAGAGAGAGAGAGTAGAGAGAGAGAGAGAGAGAGAGGTAAAGAAGTCTAGAGAGAGAGACTAGAGAGAGAGCGAGAGAGAGAGAGAGAGGGAGAGAGAGAGAGAGAGAGAGAGGCAGATTCAGTATGTATGGTTAGTCTGAGGTAAAGAAGTCTAGATTAAACTAGGAGAGAGAGAGAGAGAGAGAGAGAGAGAGAGAGAGAGAGAGAGAGAGAGAGAGAGAGAGAGAGAGAGAGGCAGATTCAGTATGTATGGTTAGTCTGAGGTAAAGAAGTCTAGATTAAACTAGAGAGAGTGAGAGGTAGATAAAGAGAGAGAGAGAGACTTTGCTGAATCCACCCATTACTACTTAGCATTGAGCTCCCACACCAGTGAGCCTGTCTGTTCTGTCACAAAAACACAGAGTTACACATCATCCACAAACACACAGCTCAATATGCTGGTGTACATTACCATGACAGGGCTCGGTAAAAAGGTGACACATGCAGGTATGTAGCCAAGCGGGCACATACATACATACGTGTGTGTGTGTGTGTGTGTGTGTGTGTGTGTGTGTGTGTGTGTGTGTGTGTGTGTGTGTGTGTGTGTGTGTGTGTGTGTGTGTGTGTGTGTGTGTGTGTGTGTGTGTGTGTGTGTGTGTGTGTAAATGTATGCATTCACTACTGTAAGTCTCTGTGGAACAACTCAAAACCCATAACAGCCTACAGACAGTGTGCATTCTGTTGAACACTCAGCCATGCCGGATCAAACCGGTTCTGTCTCCCATTCATCATCATTGCCATCTCACAGGCAGGACTTACTGTCAACGTTTCCAGCCTCTCCAGGATCAAGACAAGCTGTTGCCATGTCAACTGTGAGAGAGCTCCACTCTACCATCTCTATCTCTACTATTATCCTCAGGTTCCTCCTCCTCAGAGTCTGACCTTCAACAAGTGTTGGTTAGCAACAACTGTTGGTTAGCAACAACTGTTGGTTAGAAACAGACAGTTCTGTGGGGAGTATTTTCACGTTCCTTACGGAGTGGTAATGAGGAGAGGAGAGTCCTGTGACAGTCTCTGAGAGGCAGCTGAAGAAATCCAAACATAACCTCACTTAAGTAATACTAATGTTGTGGAATGGCTGTTTAGTCATATGTGATGACATTAGACTAAGCTGGGGATATAGTGGATTTGGTGTGTATGGCTGAGCGGTATCAACCTGGGATCAACTGGTTTTCATCTTTGCCTTTGAGCATGTATAGAAATATGGAAGTGGTAATGTCATTGACAGATACACCTCAGGGAGTATAGGATGTACTGGAGGATTAGTGTGTTGGAGAATACTAGGAGGGCTGCCTGTGGAGTTTCAGCAGTCACTGTGTGGAAGCCTTACATATACACAATCCATAGGTCTGAGCGAGAGGGAAGAAAACAGAAGATGGAAGAGATGCTCTGTGGCTGATGGAGGGAGAAGGTGACGGCGAGAGAAAGAGAGAGATTGAAAGGCAGAGTGACGGATGAGAAGGTAAAATACAACATCTGGAATGAGGGCATTGTTCTTCTATAACTGTCACTAAATATGAAAATATATCTACATTTACAACAAGCAAGAATGTCACTTTGAGGGATTTGTTTAGCCATGCTAAAACCTAACTGAAATCTAGGGTCAAACAAAGACTGTTGGGATTCAATTCTACTGAGTGGATGTTGTAGTATTTCCCTTCCCCTTTCCTCAGCTCTGGTGCATTAGACACCACACAGACTGCATCCCTCCTCTTTCTCAAACAAAAACAGCAGTACTGATAGACCCAGCCCAGTCAGGTCCTCCAGTACTGATAGACCCAGCCCAGTCAGCTCCTCCAGTACTGATAGACCCAGCCCAGTCAGCTCCTCCAGTACTGATAGACCCAGCCCAGTCAGGTCCTCCAGTACTGATAGACCCAGCCCAGTCAGCTCCTCCAGTACTGATAGCCCCAGCCCAGTCAGCTCCTCCAGTACTGATAGACCCAGCCCAGTCAGGTCCTCCGTACTGATAGACCCTCCTCCTGATAGCCCAGTCAGCTCCTCCAGTACTGATAGCCCCAGCCCAGTCAGCTCCTCCAGTACTGATAGCCCCAGCCCAGTCAGCTCCTCCAGTACTGATAGACCCAGCCCAGTCAGCTCCTCCAGTACTGATAGCCCCAGCCCAGTCAGCTCCTCCAGTACTGATAGACCCAGCCCAGTCAGCTCCTCCAGTACTGATAGACCCAGCCCAGTCAGCTCCTCCAGTACTGATAGCCCCAGCCCAGTCAGCCCAGTAGACCCAGCCCAGTCAGCTCCTCCAGTACTGATAGACCCAGCCCAGTCAGCTCCTCCAGTACTGATAGCCCCAGCCCAGTCAGCTCCTCCAGTACTGATAGACCCAGCCCAGTCAGGTCCTCCAGTACTGATAGACCCAGGTCCCCAGTCAGGACCCAGCCCAGTCAGCTCCTCCAGTACTGATAGACCCAGCCCAGTCAGGTCCTCCAGTACTGATAGTACCCAGCCCAGTCAGCTCCTCCAGTACTGATAGACCCCCCAGTCAGCTCCTCCAGTAGATAGACCCAGCCCAGTCAGCTCCTCCAGTACTGATAGCCCCAGGTCCTCCAGTAGATCAGCCCAGTCAGCTCCTCCAGTACTGATAGAGCCCCAGCCCAGTCAGCTCCTCCAGTACTGATAGACCCAGCCCAGTCAGCTCCTCCAGTACTGATAGACCCAGCCCAGTCAGCTCCTCCAGTACTAGACCCAGCCCAGTCAGGTCCTCCAGCCCATCAGCCCAGTCAGGTCCTCCAGTACTGATAGCCCCAGCCCAGTCAGCTCCTCCAGTACTGATAGACTTGATCAGTCCTCCAGTACTGATCAGTCTCCTCCAGTACTGATAGCCCCAGCCCAGTCAGCTCCTCCAGTACTGATAGACCCAGCCCAGTCAGCTCCTCCAGTACTGATAGCCCCAGCCCAGTCAGCTCCTCCAGTACTGATAGACCCAGCCCAGTCAGCTCCTCCAGTACTGATAGCCCCAGTCCAGTCAGCTCCTCCAGTACTGATAGACCCAGCCCAGTCAGGTCCTCCAGTACTGATAGACCCAGCCCAGTCAGCTCCTCCAGTACTGATAGCCCCAGCCCAGTCAGGTCCTCCAGTACTGATAGACCCAGCCCAGTCAGCTCCTCCAGTACTGATAGACCCAGCCCAGTCAGGTCCTCCAGTACTGATAGACCCAGCCCAGTCAGGTCCTCCAGTACTGATAGCCCCAGTCCAGTCAGGTCCTCCAGTACTGATAGACCCAGCCCAGTCAGGTCCTCCAGTACTGATAGACCCAGCCCAGTCAGCTCCTCCAGTACTGATAGCCCCAGCCCAGTCAGCTCCTCTAGTACTGATAGACCCAGCCCAGTCAGCTCCTCCAGTACTGATAGACCCAGCCCAGTCAGCTCCTCCAGTACTGATAGACCCAGCCCAGTCAGCTCCTCCAGTACTGATAGCCCCAGCCCAGTCAGCTCCTCCCTGATCCAGTCAGCTCCTCCAGTACTGATAGACCCAGCCCAGTCAGCTCCTCCAGTACTGATAGACCCAGCCCAGTCAGGCTCCTCCAGTACTGATAGACCCAGCCCAGTCAGGTCCTCCAGTACTGATAGCTCCCCCAGCCCAGTCAGTCCTCCAGTACTGATAGACCCAGCCCAGTCAGCTCCTCCAGTACTGATAGACCCAGCCCAGTCAGCTCCTCCAGTACTGATAGCCCCAGCCCAGTCAGCTCCTCCAGTACTGATAGACCCAGCCCAGTCAGGTCCTCCAGTACTGATAGACCCAGCCCAGTCAGCTCCTCCAGTACTGATAGCCCCAGCCCAGTCAGGTCCTCCAGTACTGATAGCCCCAGCCCAGTCAGCTCCTCCAGTACTGATAGCCCCAGCCCAGTCAGCTCCTCCAGTACTGATAGACCCAGCCCAGTCAGTCCTCCCTGATAGACCCAGCCCAGTCAGGTCCTCCAGTACTGATAGCCCCAGCCCAGTCAGCTCCTCCAGTAGCCTGAGGTCCTCCAGTACTGATAGACCCAGCCCAGTCAGCTCCTCCAGTACTGATAGCCCAGTCAGTCCTCCAGATCAGTCTCCTCCAGTACTGATAGACCCAGCCCAGTCAGCTCCTCCAGTACTGATAGACCCAGCCCAGTCAGCTCCTCCAGTACTGATAGCCCCAGCCCAGTCAGGCTCCTCCAGTACTGATAGACCCAGCCCAGTCAGCTCCTCCAGTACTGATAGACCCAGCCCAGTCAGCTCCTCCACTGATACAGTCAGCTCCTCCAGTAGATACCCAGCCCAGTCAGCTCCTCCAGTACTGATAGACCCAGCCCAGTCAGCTCCTCCAGTACTGATAGCCCCAGCCCAGTCAGCTCCTCCAGTACTGATAGCCCCAGCCAGTCAGTCCTCCAGTACTGATCCTCAGCTCCTCCAGTACTGATAGACCCAGCCCAGTCAGGTCCTCCAGTACTGATAGCCCCAGCCCCAGCTCCTCCAGTAGTAGACCCAGCCCAGTCAGCTCCTCCAGTACTGATAGAGCCCAGTCAGGCCCAGTCACTGATAGCCCCAGCCCAGTCAGCTCCTCCAGTACTGATAGACCCAGCCCAGTCAGGTCCTCCAGTACTGATAGCCCCAGCCCAGTCAGCTCCTCCAGTACTGATAGACCCAGCCCAGTCAGGTCCTCCAGTACAGCCCAGCCCAGTCAGGTCCTCCAGTACTGATAGCCCCAGCCCAGTCAGCTCCTCCAGTACTGATAGCCCCCCAGCCCAGTCAGTCAGCTCCTCCTACCAGCCCCAGCCCTGATCCAGTACTGATAGCCCCAGCCCAGTCAGCTCCTCCAGTACTGATAGACCCAGCCCAGTCAGCTCCTCCAGTACTGATAGCCCCAGCCCAGTCAGGTCCTCCAGTACTGATAGCCCCAGCCCAGTCAGCTCCTCCAGTACTGATAGCCCCAGCCCAGTCAGCTCCTCCAGTACTGATAGACCCAGCCCAGTCAGCTCCTCCAGTACTGATGATAGAGGTCCCAGCCCCAGTCAGGTCCTCCAGTACTGATAGACCCAGCCCAGTCAGGTCCTCCTCCAGTACTCCAGATAGCCCCAGCCCAGTCAGTCCTCCAGTACTGATAGACCCAGCCCAGTCAGCTCCTCCAGTACTGATAGACCCCAGCCCAGTCAGCTCCTCCAGTACTGATAGCCCCAGCCCAGTCAGCTCCTCCTGATAGACCCAGTAGCTCCTCCAGTACTGATAGCCCCAGCCCAGTCAGCTCCTCCAGTACTGATAGACCCAGCCCAGTCAGCTGATCCTCCAGTACTGATAGACCCAGCCCAGTCAGCTCCTCCAGTACTGATAGCCCCAGCCCAGTCAGCTCCTCAGTACTGATAGACCCAGCCCAGTCAGCTCCTCCAGTACAGATAGCCCCAGCCCAGTCAGCTCCTCCAGTACTGATAGCCCCAGCCCAGTCAGCTCCTCCAGTACTGATAGACCCAGCCCAGTCAGCTCCTCCAGTCAGCCCTCAGCTCCTCCAGTACTGATAGACCCAGCCCAGTCAGCTCCTCCAGTACTGATAGCCCCAGCCCAGTCAGCTCCTCCAGTAGCTCCTCTGTATGATAGACCCAGCCCAGTCAGCTCCTCCCAGTAGACCCAGCCCATAGCAGGTCCTCCAGTACTGATAGACCCAGCCCAGTCAGCTCCTCCAGTACTGATAGACCCAGCCCAGTCAGCTCCTCCAGTACTGATAGACCCAGCCCCAGGTCCTCCAGTCAGATCCTCCAGTACTGATAGACCCAGCCCAGTCAGGTCCTCCAGTACTGATAGCCCCAGCCCAGTCAGCTCCTCCAGTACTGATAGCCCCAGCCCAGTCAGGTCCTCCAGTACTGATAGACCCAGCCCAGTCAGGTCCTCCAGTACTGATAGCCCCAGCCCAGTCAGCTCCTCCAGTACTGCCCAGTCAGGTCCTCCAGTACTGATAGACCCAGCCCAGTCAGGTCCTCCAGTACTGATAGCCCCAGCCCAGTCAGGTCCTCCAGTACTGATAGACCCAGCCCAGTCAGGTCCTCCAGCCCAGTCAGGTCCTCCAGTACTGATAGCCCCAGCCCAGTCAGCTCCTCCAGTACTGATAGCCCCAGCCCAGTCAGCTCCTCCAGTACTGATAGATACCCAGCCCAGTCAGGTCCTCCAGTACTGATAGCCCCAGCCCAGTCAGCTCCTCCAGTACTGATAGCCCCAGCCCAGTCAGCTCCTCCAGTACTGATAGACCCAGCCCAGTCAGGTCCTCCAGTACTGATAGCCCCAGCCCAGTCAGCTCCTCCAGTACTGATAGCCCCAGCCCAGTCAGCTCCTCCAGTACTGATAGACCCAGCCCAGTCAGCTCCTCCAGTACTGATAGACCCAGATCAGCTCCTCCAGTACCCAGTCAGCTCCTCCAGTACTGATAGACCCAGCCCAGTCAGCTCCTCCAGTACTGATAGACCCAGCCCAGTCAGCTCCTCCAGTACTGATAGACCCAGCCCAGTCAGCTCCTCCAGTACTGATAGCCCCAGCCCAGTCAGCTCCTCCAGTACTGATAGCCCCAGCCCAGTCAGCTCCTCCAGTACTGATAGACCCAGCCCAGTCAGCTCCTCCAGTACTGATAGCCCCAGCCCAGTCAGCTCCTCCAGTACTGATAGCCCCAGCCCAGTCCGCTCCTCCAGTACTGATAGCCCCAGCCCAGTCAGCTCCTCCAGTACTGATAGACCCAGCCCAGTCAGCTCCTCCAGTACTGATAGACCCAGCCCAGTCAGCTCCTCCAGTACTGATAGACCCAGCCCAGTTCCCTCCAGTACTGATAGACCCAGCCCAGTCAGGTCCTCCAGTACTGATAGACCCAGCCCAGTCAGCTCCTCCAGTACTGATAGACCCAGCCCAGTCAGGTCCTCCAGTACTGATAGACCCAGCCCAGTCAGGTCCTCCAGTACTGATAGCCCCAGCCCAGTCAGGTCCTCCAGTACTGATAGCCCAGCCCAGTCAGCTCCTCCAGTACTGATAGCCCCAGCCCAGTCAGCTCCTCCAGTACTGATAGCCCCAGCCCAGTCAGGTCCTCCAGTACTGATAGCCCCAGCCCAGTCAGGTCCTCCAGTACTGATAGCCCCAGGTCCTCCAGTACTGATAGACCCAGCCCAGTCAGCTCCTCCAGTACTGATAGCCCCAGCCCAGTCAGCTCCTCCAGTACTGATAGCCCCAGCCCAGTCAGCTCCTCCAGTACTGATAGACCCAGCCCAGTCAGCTCCTCCAGTACTGATAGCCCCAGCCCAGTCAGCTCCTCCAGTACTGATAGCCCCAGCCCAGTCAGCTCCTCCAGTACTGATAGCCCCAGCCCTCCAGTACTGATAGACCCAGCCCAGTCAGCTCCTCCAGTACTGATAGACCCAGCCCAGTCAGCTCCTCCATAGCAGCCCAGTGGTCCTCCAGTACTGATAGACCCAGCCCAGTCCAGCTCCTCCAGTACTGATAGACCCAGCCCAGTCAGCTCCTCCAGTACTGATAGACCCAGCCCAGTCCAGTACAGCTCCTCCAGTACTGATAGACCCAGCCCAGTCAGCTCCTCCAGTACTGATAGACCCAGCCCAGTCAGCTCCTCCAGTACTGATAGACCCAGCCCAGTCAGCTCCTCCAGTACTGATAGACCCAGCCCAGTCAGCTCCTCCAGTACTGAGCCTTTGTTCAGTAATTTAATCGCTCCACTGCAGACACACTTTATAAGGAAAATGTAAATGATAATATCTACCAATCAGCTAGACAGAATGAAGACTCTTAATAAGTAATCTCACCAAATGGATATTGCTTCAAATTTTAATGACGAGAGTTTATACTTTCACCTAGAAAGAAGGCATGTCAAGAGAGAGGGATGGATAGAGGGATATCAAGGGAGTAGGGATACGGGAAATGGAGAGGGTGAGAAATTGGGGGAGAGATGTATAAATGGGGAGATAAATAGATATAGATCTCTCAGAGGATCCTATTAAATCCAAAAAGTCCATCCTATGCCTCCTGAGTCTGTCACTGCCCCCACATCTGTCGACTCCAACCACGTCTGTCTCCCCTAGCCTCCAGTCCCCATCCGCCCAGGTTGAGGCGAGCTGACTGAGCGAGGGGAAATTACACAACCAGCTATGAGAGAACCCACACAGGGTTATGGTTGGGGATTATGGACTGTCCAGTGCATGCAGGTAGAATGCACCAGCATCAGGACCACAGCCCTTTACCTCAGCATCAGGACCACAGCCCTCTACCTCAGCATCAGGACCACAGCCCTTACCTCAGCATCAGGACCACAGCCCTCTACCTCAGCTCAGGACCACAGCCCTCTACCTCAGCATCAGGACACAGCCCACCTCAGCATCAGGACCACAGCCCTCTACCTCAGCATCAGGACCACAGCCCTCTACCTCAGCATCAGGACCACAGCCCTTTACCTCAGCATCAGGACCACAGCCCTCTACCTCAGCATCAGGACCACAGCCCTCTACCTCAGCATCAGGACCACTGCCCTCTACCTCAGCATCAGGACCACAGCCCTCTACCTCAGCCTCTACCTCAGCATCACAGCCCCCTACCTCAGCATCAGGACCACAGCCCTCTACCTCAGCATCAGGACACAGCCATCTACCTCCATTAGGATCTACCTCAGCATCAGGACCACAGCCCCTACCTCAGCATCAGGACCACAGCCCTCTACCTCAGCATCAGGACCACAGCCATCTACCTCAGCATCTACCTCAGCATCAGGACCACAGCCTCTTTCTACCTCAGCATCAGGACCACAGCCCTCTACCTCAGCATCAGGACCACAGCCATCAGCATCAGACCCAGGACCTTAGCATGCCATCTACCTCAGCATCAGGACCACAGCCTTCTACCTCAGCATCAGGACCACAGCCCTCTTTCTACCTCAGCATCAGGACCACAGCCCTCTACCTCAGCATCAGGACCACAACCATCTACCTCAGCATCAGGACCACCCTTCTACCTCAGCATCAGGACCACAGCCCTTCTACCTCAGCATCAGGACCACAGCCCTCTACCTCAGCATCACCTCAGCATCAGGACCACAGCCACTACCTAGCATCAGGACCACAACCCTCTACCTCAGCATCAGGACCACAGCCTTCTACCTCAGCATCAGGACCACAGCCCTCTACCTCAGCATCAGGACCACAGCCCTCTACCTTACAGCCCTCTACCTCAGCATCAGGACCACAGCCCTCTACCTCAGCATCAGGACACAGCCTGTCTACCTTCTAGCCCTCCTCAGCATCAGGACCACAGAAGCACGTGCATCAGGACCACAGCCCTCTACCTCAGCATCAGGACCACAGCCCTCTACCTCAGCATCAGACCCACAGCCATCTACCTTAGCATCAGGACCACAACCATCTACCTCAGCATCAGGACCACAGCCTTCTACCTCAGCACAGGACCTCAGCCTTCTTCTACCTCAGCACAGGACCACACTCACAGCCATCTACCTCGGCATCAGACCCACACATCTACAGCATCTACCTCAGCATCAGGACCACAGCCTTCTACCTCAGCATCAGGACCACAGCCTTCTTTCTACCTCAGCATCAGGACAGCCCTCTACCTCAGCATCAGGACCACAGCCATCTACCTCAGCATCAGACCCACAGCCATCTACCTTAGCATCAGGACCACAACCATCTACCTCAGCATCAGGACCACTGCCCTCTACCTCAGCATCAGGACCACAGCCCTCTACCTCAGCATCAGGACCACAGCCCTCTACCTCAGCATCAGGACCACTGCCCTCTACCTCAGCATCAGGACCACAGCCTTCTACCTCAGCATCAGGACCACAGCCTTCTTTCTACCTCAGCATCAGGACCACTGCCCTCTACCTCCATCAGGACCACAGCCATCTACCTCAGCATCAGGACCACTGCCCTCTACCTCAGCATCAGGACCACAGCCTTCTTTCTACCTCAGCATCAGGACCACAACCCACTACCTCAGCATCATGACTACAGCCCTCACCTCAGCATCATCAGGCCTCACGGTCTACTGTACAGCTAACACGACACTATGGCTCTGCTTTTGTCCAGGATGCATCGGAGACTTCTGATGACTCAGAAGCACACGTGCAAACACGCACACACACACAGACAGACTCAGACATTATGCACACATACTGTAGGCACTCGCACGCACACACACACACACACACACACACACACACACACACACACACACACACACACACACACACACACACACAAATGGATTCTAAGGAAACTCATCTGAAAGTCTATTCCCTAATAAGCGTATTAAAATCAAATCAAATTATATTTGTCACATACACATGGTTAGCAGATGTTAATGCTATTGCGAAATGCACCGTATTAGCTCAGTTTGGTTGGGGAGAGGGGAGAAGGGAGAGAAGGAAGCTGTGCGTCTCCCAGCCCACACAGGGGACAACAATGTGGGGGCGGTAGCACTCAAGGCTCGGCCTACGTTTTGGATCTCCATGGAGATGGGGTGGGAGAGTGTATGTGCTGCTGGGGAACACATAAACACCGATTCAATATAAGGTCAATCCATTTGAATTCAGTCACTTTTTGACAGCATCCCCTTTGATTGAAACATAACTTTCCATACATGTTTCCTCATGGAAGAAGTGGTCAGTAAGTGATGTTTTGGACCTGAATGACAAAACATTCAAGAAATAAAAGTTGCTCAAAGTTGACCTATGTTTCACACCCCACCAAACCATGACACATCCATGTCTTCATCAGTGGAAAAGATGAACGGTTGAGATTCATATCATTTACAAGATTACAAAACCTTAAAAACAATGTGGTCAAACTATTTGATCATTTCTTGAAAAAAATGTGTTTTTAATAAAAAATGATGACATTTTTTAACATTTAATGTCAATTATCTAAATTCAGATTTGTTTTCTTCATATTTGCACATGTTGTAGTTTAGACCCAAAACATCACTTTCTGACCACTTCTACAATGAGGAAACATGTATACAAGGTTTTGTTCAAACCAAAAGGTGTTGCTGTCAAAAAGTGATTGAATTCAAATGTATTTAACCGACTGCATTGTGTGAAGACCAGTGTGAATACATACATACACATACACACATATAATGCATTCACATAAACATTACAGGGAACAGGGTAAATAGCTTTATCCGACTAGCAAATTCACTTTGCAATTAACTGACCTGAATTCCATCTGGCCTAGTAGCAGCTATAGTGTGTGTATAGTGAATGTATCTCTACTGTGTGTGTGTGTGTGTGTGTGTGTGTGTGTGTGTGTGTGTGTGTGTGTGTGTGTGTGTGTGTGTGTGTGTGTGTGTGTGTGTGTGTGTGTGTGTGTGTGTGTGTGTGTGTGTGTGTGTGTGTGTGTGTGTCAGTAGGACTCCATCCATACGCACGTGCGTGCACGTAGTCTGTGTACGTATGTGTATGTGTTTTAAACGAATCTCCAGAATCTGCTAACAGGAAGAGAACACTTCCTGCTCTGAGAGAGCCTCAACAGAAAGGGACATACCACCCTGGTTAAACACAAGTAAGTAAATATTTAACTTAACAATTCTTCCAAAAGCAATGAGGGACCAAATCAGAAGTCAACACAAGACAGGATCATGTTATGTAGTTATTGAAACACTGGCCTCTGTAGATTGAAAGTAGCTGAAATTAGTCTGCCTCACAGTAAGGCTAACAGAACCAGTCAATAAGCAAATACACACACACGCACACACAATCAATCACACAGGAGAGGACTCCATGTGCGTACTGAACCCAGATACCATCCTATACACTGGTTGTTAAAAGAAGCAGTCGTGACTTGTTTCTTTAAGGCTGAGTGCTGAGACAGTCAGTCAGACATGGCTGGCCAGACAGCCTGAAGCTGAATGTATTTAGACTTGGAGAGAACCTACAGCCCTGCAGCTCAACCTGAAAGCGGAAAAGCTCAATGCACATAGTTGATAGAAGTAGCCATGATGCTAACCTCATCCCCAGGCATTGGGCATTAACATAGGTACATGCAAACACACACACACAGAGACACCCTACACACACAAACACACGCTCATCCCCCACACCATCACCATCACCCCCTATCCACCAACACACACCATCACCCCTATCCCCCACACCATCACACCATCACACCCCTATCCCCCCACACACACCATCACCCCTATCCCCCCCACACACACCATCACCCCCTATCCCCACACACACCATCACCCCCTATCCCCCACACACCATCACCTCCTATCCCCCGCACACACACACACCATCATCCCCTATCCCCCCACACCATCACCCCCTATCCCCCCACACACACCATCATCCCCTATCACCCCCATCACCCCCCATCCCCCCCCACACCATCCCCCTATCCCCCCCACACACACCATCACCCCCTATCCCCCCACACACACCATCACCCCTATCCCCCCCACACACACCATCACCCCCCTACACACACCATCACCCCCTATCCCCCACACACACACCATCACCCCCTATCCCCCCATCACCATCCCCTATCCCCCCCCCACACACCATCACCCCCTATCCCCCCCACACACCATCATCCCCTCACCCCATCACCCCTATCCCCACACCATCACCCCCTATCCCCCACACACACACCATCATCCCCTATACCCCATCACCCCCTATCCCCCACACCATCCCCTATCCCCACACCATCATCATCACCCCCTATCCCCCCCCCACACACACCATCATCCCCTATCCCCCACCATCATCCCCATCACCATCATCACCCCCTATCCCCCCACACCCCCATCACACACCATCACCCCCTATCCCCCCCCCACCACACCATCACCATCACCCCCTATCCCCCACCATCACCCCCTATCCCCCCCCACACATCATCCCCACCCCATCACCCCCTATCCCCCCCACACCATCACCCCACCCCCCTATCCCCCCCACACACACCCCCATCCCCCCACACCCACCCCCTATCCCCCACACCATCATCATACCCCCACCCCCTATCCCCACACCATCACCCCCTATCCCCCACACACACACCATCATCCCCACACCATCACCCCTATATATCCCCCCCCACACCATCACCCCCTATCCCCCACACCACACCCCTATCATCCCCCCCATCACCCCTATCACACCCCTACCCCCACACACCATCACCCCCTATCCCCCACCCACACACACCCCCTATCCCACCATCACCCCAGCATATCCCCACACCATCACCCCCTCCCACAACACCATCCCCCCCACACACATCACCCCCTATCATCCCCTATCCCCCACCCCCATCCCCCACACCATCACCCCCTATCCCCCACACACACACCATCATCCCCACCATCATCCCCCATCCCCCACACCATCACCCCCTATCCCCCACACCATCACCCCCTATCCCCCCACACACACCATCATCCCCTATCACCCCCCATCACCCCTATCCACACACACCATCACCCCCTATCACCCCCCACACACACCATCATCCCCTACCCCATCACCCCCTATCCCCACACCATCACCCCCTATCCCCCACACACACCATCACCCCCTATCCCCCCACACACACAATCACCCCCTATCCCCCCACCATCACCCCCTATCCCCACACACACACCATCATCCCCTATCCCCCACCATCACCCCCTATCCCCACACCACACCATGATCACCCCCTATCCCCCACACACATCACCATCATCCCCTATCATCCCCACCCATCACCATCACCCCCTATCCCCCCACACACATCATCATCACCCCCTATCCCCCACACACACCATCATCCCCTACCCCATCACCCCTATCCCCCCACACCATCACCCCCTATCCCCACACACACCCCCCCCACACACACCATCACCCCCTATATCCCCCTATCACCCCCACCACACACAATCACCCCCCATATCCCCCACACCATCACCCCCTATCCCCCCCATCACACACCATCACCCCCTATCCCCCCCACACCATCACCCCCTATCCCCCACACACACACCATCATCCCCTACCCCATCACCCCCTATCCCACACCATCACCCCCTATCCCCCCACACACACCATCATCCCCTACCCCATCACCCCCTATCCCCACACCATCACCCCCTATATCCCCCACACACACCATCATCCCCTACCCCATCACCCCCTATCCCCACACCATCACCCCCTATCCCCCCACACACACCATCATCCCTACCCCATCACCCCCTATCCCCACACCATCACCCCCTATCCCCCACACCCCCACACACCATCATCCCCACCCATCACCCCATCACCCCCTATCCCCACACCATCACCCCCTATCCCCCACACACACACCACATCCCCCACCCCATCACCCCCTATCCCCCCCACACACACCATCACCCCTATCCCCCCCACACACCATCTCTTCCACTCAGTCCCACACCATCACCCCTCTCCCCCACACACACACCATCATCCCATCACCCCCTATCCCCACACCTCCCCATCCCCACACACACACCACATCCCCTACCCCATCACCCCCTATCACCCCCTATACCCCACACACACCCCCATCTCTTCCACTCAGAGAGTTTGATATGTGTTTCTATTAGCAAACTATACCTGCTAACCAACACACCTCCAGTGTAGTTACAGTAAAAAGGTCTAGTGACAGCAGTAATGTCTTTGATTAGCCCAACAAGGAGGATCCTCTTCAGTGTTTGACAAAAACACTAAAAGCCAGAGGAGATTTATACCGTCAGTTGCAGTTTTTATTGCTCTTATTGAGTTTGGTAATGCCGAATTCAAGATGCTGTGCTGCCCTTTATAAGGTATACTGCTTCAGTCTCCCTAAGGCAGGCTCACACACGCATGCACACAGAACACAGAACACACACAAAGAACACAGGTCATGCAGAACACAGAACACACACACAGAACACACACAGACCCATGTCTCTTCCCAGGTGACAGTATAATAGTGTGTCCTCTATGTAATGCGGTGAGATAATGCAAACCTCTTAGCATGGTTAATGTATGCCAGGAAAAGGCACAGTGGTTTAAAGGGTTTGGACTGATGGACAGAGAAAAAGAGAGAGAAAGAAACAGAGGAAAAGAGCAATAGACAGAAATAAAGAGACAGAGGCTGTTCAAGGCTGGATCAATCCCCCTCCTCCCTCTCTGTGAGGTCAGGCCATACAGTCCCCATGCAGGGTCCCGATCAATAGGAGCTCATATTCAGGCTTACCTTGAGACTTCAGTGGCATTCAATCTGCTGCCTCTGGCCTGGGCTGCAACACTGTCTGTCCTCACTGACAGTCACACACACAGCCAGGCCATGGATCATGCTGCTGCTTTAGAGGTCTGCATGGGAGAGAGAGAGACATCGGTTGTGGTGAGGGGGAGCACTAGAAGGTATATCACTATCTTACTGTCACACACACACACACACACCACACACACACACACACACACACACACACACACACACACACACACACAACACACACACACACACAAACACACACACACACAGCACAGCACAGCGGTAGCACTCTGATTAGCAGATAAACCCTGAATGCCACTTCACTCTCTCAATCAGCAGACAGACTGCAGTTCTGTGAATGAACTGGGACTCATAAGATATTAATGTGCCGAACTTGTTTCCAACACAAACGCATGGATGAATGACAAACCCCCCTGATACCTCAGTAACCCTGTTCACCAGAGAGAGAGAGAGAGTGTGAGAGCAGAGACAACAGAGACTGAGGTGTTCAGGTAAGGAGAGATCGAATGGTGACTGAACTCTGTGTTCAGCTAGTTACCAGTGTAGCTACAATGTCAATGCTTTTACCACAAAAACACATACATATGTGTAATGACAGGATTATAGCACAATTGATGTCAATGAGATACAGCAGACATGAGCCCACACTGGTCCTCAATTCCTCTGTCTCCCTATTCATTATTGAAACCAACATCAGTATCTGTCTCCCTATTCATTAGAGACCAACATCAGTATCTGTCTCCCTATTCATTATTGAAACCAACATCAGTATCTGTCTCCCTATTCATTTGAGACCAACATCAGTATCTGTCTCCCTATTCATTATTGAAACCAACATCAGTATCTGTCTCCCTATTCATTTGAGACCAACATCAGTATCTGTCTCCCTATTCATTATTGAAACCAACATCAGTATCTGTCTCCCTATTCATTTGAGACCAACATCAGTATCTGTCTCCCTATTCATTATTGAAACCAACATCAGTATCTGTCTCCTATTCATTAGAGACCAACATCAGTATCTGTCTCCCTATTCATTATTGAAACCAACATCAGTATCTGTCTCCCTATTCATTGAGACCAACATCAGTATCTGTCTCCTATTCATTATTGAAACCAACATCAGTATCTGTCTCCCTATTCATTTGAGACCAACATCAGTATCTGTCTCCCTATTCATTATTGAAACCAACATCAGTATCTGTCTCCCTATTCATTAGAGACCAACATCAGTATCTGTCTCCCATTATTGAAACCAACATCAGTATCTGTCTCCCTATTCATTAGAGACCACCATCAGTATCTGTCTCCCTATTCATTATTGAAACCAACATCAGTATCTGTCTCCCTATTCATTAGAGACCAACATCAGTATCTGTCTCCCTATTCATCCCTACTATTCATCCCTATTCTCCCTATTCTCCCTACTCATATCCACCTCTACGCAGACAACACCATTCTGTAAACTTCTGGCCCTTCTTTGGACACTGTGTTAACAACCCTCCAGGCAAGCTTCAATGCCATACAACTCTCCTTCCGTGGCCTCCAATTGCTCTTAAATACAAATAAAACTAAATACATGCTCTTCAACCGATCGCTACCCGCACCTGCCCGCCTGCCCAACATCACTACTCTGGACGGCTCTGACTTAGAATACGTGGACAACTACAAATACTTAGGTGTCTGGTTAGACTGTAAACTCTCCTTCCAGACCCATATCAAATATCTCCAATCCAAAGTTAAATCTAGAATTGGCTTCCTATTTCGCAACAAAGCATCCTTTACTCATGCTGCCAAACATACCCTTGTAAAACTGACCATCCTACCAAGCCTCGCCTTTGGCGATGTCATTTACAAAATAGCCTCCAATACCCTACTCAACAAATTGGATGCAGTCTATCACAGTACAATCCATTTTGTCACCAAAGCCCCATATACCTCCCACCATTGCGACCTGTACGCTCTCGTTGGCTGGCCCTCGCTTCATACTCGTTGCCAAACCCACTGGCTCCATGTCATCTACAAGACCCTGCTAGGTAAAGTCCCCCCTTATCTCAGCTCGCTGGTCACCATAGCATCTCCCACCTGTAGCACACGCTCCAGCAGGTATATTTCTCTAGTCACCCCCAAAACCAATTATTTCTTTGGCCGCCTCTCCTTCCAGTTCTCTGCTGCCAATGACTGGAACGAACTACAAAAAGCACTGAAACTGGAAACACTTATCTCCCTCACTAGCTTTAAGCACCAACTGTCAGAGCAGCTCACAGATTACTGCACCTGTACATAGCCCACCTATATTTTAGCCCAAACAACTACCTCTTTCCCTACTGTATTTAATTAATAAATTGTATTTATTTATTTTTACCTTATTATTATTCGACCATGCTGGTCATTTATGAACATTTGAACATCTTGGCCATGTTCTGTTATAATCTCTACCCGGCACAGCCAGAAGAGGACTGGCCACCCCACATAGCCTGGTTCCTCTCTAGGTTTTTCCTAGGTTTTGGCCTTTCTAGGAGTTTTCCTAACCACCGTGCTTCTACACCTGCATTGCTTGCTGTTTGGGGTTTTAGGCTGGGTTTCTGTACAGCACTTTGAGATATCAGCTGATGTACGAAGGGCTATATAAATACATTTTATTTGAATTTGATTTGATATTTTGCTCCTTTGCACCCCATTATTTTCATTTCTACTTTGCACATTCTTCCATTGCAAATCTACCATTCCAGTGTTTTACTTGCTATATTGTATTTACTTTGCCACCATGGCCTTTTTTGCCTTTACCTCCCTTATCTCACCTCATTTGCTCACATCGCATATAGACTTGTTTATACTGTATTATTGACTGTATGTTTGTTTTACTCCATGTGTAACTCTGTGTCGTTGTATGTGTCGAACTGCTTTGCTTTATCTTGGCCAGGTCGCAATTGTAAATGAGAACTTGTTCTCAATTTGCCTACCTGGTTAAATAAAGGTGAAATAAATAAATAAATAAAAAATTCATTATTGAAACCAACATCAGTATCTGTCTCCCTATTCATTAGAGACCAACATCAGTATCTGTCTCCCTATTCATTAGAGACCAACATCAGTATCTGTCTCCTATTCATTATTGAAACCAACATCAGTATCTGTCTCCCTACTCATTATGAAACCAACATCAGTATCTGTCTCCCTAATTGAAACCAACATCAGTATCTGTCTCCCTATTCATTAGAGACCAACATCAGTATCTGTCTCCTACTCATTATTGAGACCAACATCAGTATCTGTCTCCCTATTCATTATTGAAACCAACATCAGTATCTGTCTCCCTACTCATTATTGAAACCAACATCAGTATCTGTCTCCCTACTCATTATTGAAACCAACATCAGTATCTGTCTCCCTACTCATTATTGAAACCAACATCAGTATCTGTCTCCTATTCATAGAGACCAACTGTCTCCCTATTCATTAGAGACCAACATTATCTGTCATCAGTATCTGTCTCCCTACTCATTATTGAAACCAACATCAGTATCTGTCTCCCTACTCATTAGAGACCAACATCAGTATCTGTCTCCCTACTCATTATTGAAACCAACATCAGTATGTAATGGCTTTCTTTATGTGAAGGAGAGTCGGACCAAAATGCGGCGTGGCTATTGAGATTCATGTTTAATGAAACAAAGGAAACACGAATCAATACAAAAACAATAAACGTAACGTGAAAACCGAAACAGCCTAAACTGGTGCAAACTAACACAAGACAGAAACAATCACCCACAAAACCCAACACCAAACAGGCTACCTAAATATGGTTCCCAATCAGAGACAATGACTCACACCTGCCTCTGATTGACAACCATATCAGGCCAAACATAGAACTAGACAAACTAGACATGAAACATAGAATGCCCACTCATATCACACCCTGACCAAACAAAACATAAAAACATACAAAGCAAACTATGGTCAGGGTGTGACAGTACCCCCCCCCCAAGGTGCGGACTCCGAACGCAAAACCTGAACCTATTGGGGAGGGTCTGGGTGGGCATCTGCCCGTGGTGGCGGCTCTGGTGCTGGACGTGGCCCCCACTTCACCATAGTTTTAGTCCCCCACCTTGTTCGCTTCCGTGGTCTCCGTACCACGGCGACCCTACTTAATGACCCCACTGGACTGAGGGGCAGCTCGGGACAGAGGGGCAGCTGCTCGGGACAGAGGGGCAGCTGCTCGGGGCAGAGGGGCAGCTGCTCGGGGCAGAGGGGCTCTGGCAACTCTGGGCAGAGGGGCTCTGGCAACTCTGGGCAGAGGGGCTCTGGCAACTCTGGGCAGAGGGGCTCTGGCAACTCTGGGCAGAGGGGCTCTTCAGACTCCGGCAGCGCCGGACAGGCGGGAGACTCCAGCAGCGCTGGAGAGGAGGAAGGCTCCGGCAGCACTGGACAGGCGGGAGCACCTGTAGGGATGAGACGGAGAGACAGCCTGGTGCGGGGGGCTGCCACCGGAGGGCTGGTGCGTGGAGGTGGTGACGGATAGACCGGACCGTGCAGGCGCACTAGAGCTCTTGAGCACCGAGCCTGCCCAACCCTACCTGGTTGCATGCTCCCGGTCGCCCTGCCAGTGCGGCGAGGTGGAATAGCCCGCACTGGGCTATGCAGGCGAACCGGGGACACCATGCGCAAGGCTGGTGCCATGTAAGCCGGCCTAAGGAGACGCACTGGGGACCAGATGCGTAGAGCCGGCTTCATGGCACTTGGCTCGATGCCCACTCTAGCCCGGCCGATACGCGGAGCTGGAATGTATCGCTGGGGACACCGTGCGCTTCACAGCATAACACGGTGCCTGCCTGGTTTCACCAGCCCCCCGGTAACCACAGGAAGTTGACGCAGGTCTCCTACCTGGCTTCGCCATACTTCCTGTGAGCCCCCCCTCAATACATTTTTGGGGCTGACTCTCTGGCTTCCATCCACGCCTCCGTGCTGCCTCCTCATACCAGTGCCTCTCCGCCTTCTCCGCCTCCAGCTCTTCTTTGGGGTGGCGATATTCTCCAGGCTGTACCCAGGGTCCTTTACCGTCCAACTCATCCTCCCATGTCCAGTCTTCCAAATAATGCAGCCTCTCCCACTGCTGCTGCTGCTTGTTGTCACGCCGCTTGGTCCTGTTGTGGTGAGTGATTCTGTAACGGCTTTCTTTATGTGAAGGAGAGTCGGACCAAAATGCGGCATGGCTATTGAGATTCATGTTTAATGAAACAAAGGAAACACAAATCAAAAACAATAAACGTAACGTGAAAACCGAAACAGCCTAAACTGGTGCAAACTAACACAAGACAGGAACAATCACCCACAAAACCCAACACCAAACAGGCTACCTAAATATGGTTCCCAATCAGAGACAATGACTCACACCTGCCTCTGATTGAGAACCATATCAGGCCAAACATAGAACTAGACAAACTAGACATGAAACATAGAATGCCCACTCATATCACACCCTGACCAAACAAAACATAGAAACATACAAAGCAAACTATGGTCAGGGTGTGACACAGTATCTGTCTCCCTACTCATTATTGAAACCAACATCAGTATCTGTCTCCCTACTCATTATTGAAACCAACATCAGTATCTGTCTCCCTATTCATTATTGAAACCAACATCAGTATCTGTCTCCCTACTCATTATTGAAACCAACATCAGTATCTGTCTCCCTATTCATTATTGAAACCAACATCAGTATAAAAAATCCTATAGAATGAGATATTTGCACATCAAATTGTCCATGTCTGGCTCAGTTTCAGAAGGAACAGAAGGGCCTATACCTAGCTGATGCATCATCTATCTCTGTGATACCTAGCTGATTCATCATCTATCTCTGTGATACCTAGCTGATGCATCATCTATCTCTGTGATACCTAGCTGATGCATCATCTATCTCTTTGATACCTAGCTGATGCATCATCTATCTCTGTGATACCTAGCTGATGCATCATCTATCTCTGTGATACCTAGCTGATTCATCATCTATCTCTGTGATACCTAGCTGATTCACCATCTATCTCAGAAGCTGATTCATCATCTATCTCTGTGATACCTAGCTGATGCATCATCTATCTCTTTGATACCTAGCTGATGCATCATCTATCTCTTTGATACCTAGCTGATTCTCATCTATGATACCTAGCTGATTCATCATCTATCTCTGTGATACCTAGCTGATTCATCATCTATCTCTGTGATACCTAGCTGATTCATCATCTATCTCTGTGATACCTAGCTGATTCACCATCTATCTCTGTGATACCTAGCTGATTCACCATCTATCTCTGTGATACCTAGCTGATTCACCATCTATCTCTGTGATACCTAGCTGATTCACCATCTATCTCTGTGATACCTAGCTGATTCACCATCTATCTCATACCTAGCTGATTCATCATCTATCTCTGTGATACCTAGCTGATTCATCATCTATCTCTGTGATACCTAGCTGATTCACCATCTATACCTAGCTGATATCTCCTAGCTGATTCATCATCTATCTCTGTGATACCTAGCTGATTCATCATCTATCTCTGTGATACCCGCCAATAATAGTTCAGAATATTATTAAATGGAGACCTGCGATCACTGCTTCACAGCTCAGAGCCTATAGACAACGACCTCTAGACGGTCTGCTTGCTGCAAATGATATGTCTGTTAATAACAAGAAACCATGACATAAACACTGTAGCATAAACAAAGACATGCGGATACATATGCAGATACAGGCTAGGCTATACGCTACTGTATGTGCAACGTTACAGCCTAGGCTACAATATCCTACCGCTCCCATTTCTGATGGTTTTAATGTATCAGCACCGTTACATTGTAGGTTAACCTCTGTAGCGGACATTATAAACAGGTCTGAGTCACATCGCTACTTTGCCTTTGTCTGTCCACATCTGTAAAAGGCTTCTCTGCTCTCTTCCGTGTCGAATATAGTAGACCCACCCAGCTAAATGGACTGGAGGATACAGCCATTGACAAAAAAATGCAAAGACATATTAGAATCGAGGCTAATATCATAGGCGATATCAATCTTACCGTTTCGACGGTTCATTTCATCCACATCGGGTGTGTTTGATGCTGCCGCTGATGCACACTGTAACTAATCCTGATTTCCCACAATCAATCTGCGTATAGTATAGCTGCCTACATACGTGATGATGAGCGCTGAATGTGAATCCCAGTGACAGCCCAATACAGTGAGAAACAAAGGAGAAAAAGTATTCTCCGTTGTCCAAGGGCAGAATAATCAAATCGGATCCGATGGCAGAACGCCTAACGGGCATCTGATCTCTACGCTCTGGGATTGATTAAAATGTTAGAGACTAGGTATTTGGTATTATAGGTGATCATATGACACACCCACATTGTATAATGCTGTCTTTATGCGACCCTGCAGCACCATATGGCCTACCTTACAATACTGAAGTCATTACAACCCCATACATCAAATAATATGCATATTTAATGATATTGCAGCAGAATAGTCAGAAGTGCATCACTATGAAGTGATTGGGGTGAATATCCTGAGTTGTAATCACAGGCATCAGTTATGATTTACAACACTTTTGCAATCTCCCTTATATAGGAATGCAAGGGTTTCACTTTCACCAATATAGAAAGGAGGGGGAATGAGGGAGGGATCCATTCTCAAAGTATTTAAATAGGGCCTTGAGCTCACACTGTTATTCTGTGGTTCAGAAGCCATGGGACTGAATGGGACCGGCATGGGACTGAATGGGACCGTCATGGGACTGAATGGGGCCGTCATGGGACTGAATGGGACCGGCATGGGACTGAATGGGACCATGGGGTCATGGGACTGAATGGGACCGGCATGGGACTGAATGGGACCGTCATGGGACTGAATGGGACCGGCATGGGACTGAATGGGACCGTCATGGGGCTGAATGGGACCGGCATGGGACTGAATGGGACAGACATGGGACTGTATGAGACCGTCATGGGACTGAATGGGACCGTCATGGGACTGAATGGGACCGGCATGGGACTGAATGGGACTGTCATGGGGCTGAATGGGACCGACATGGGACTGAATGGGACCGCATGGGACTGAATGGGACCGGCATGGGACTGAATGGGGACGTCATGGGGCTGAATGGGACCGGGGGCTGAATGGGACCATGGGACTGTATGAGACCGTCATGGGACTGAATGGGACAGACATGGGACTGAATGGAGACATGGGACTGAATGGGACCGTCATGGGGCTGAATGGGACCGCTATGGGACTGAATGGAACAGACATGGGACTGAATGGGACATGGGACTGAATGGGACCGTCATGGGACTGAATGGGACCGGCATGGGACTGAATGGGACAGACATGGGACTGTATGAGACCGTCATGGGGCTGAATGGGACCGTCATGGGACTGAATGGGACAGACATGGGACTGAATGGGACCGTCATGGGACTGAATGGGACCATCATGGGACTGAATGGGACCGGCATGGGACTGCATGGGACCGGCATGGGACTGAATGGGACCGGCATGGGACTGAATGGGACCGTCATGGGACTGAATGGGACCGTCATGGGACTGAATGGGACCGTCATGGGACTGTATGGGACCGGCATGGGACTGAATGGGACCGTCATGGGACTGAATGGGACTGAATGGGACCGTCATGGGACTGAATGGGACCGGCATGGGACTGAATGGGACCGTCATGGGACTGAATGGGACCTTCATGGGACTGAATGGGACCGTCATTGGTCAACCCCTGCCCCCTAACCTAGACACTTGTGTGGATCTGAAAGGATTGAATATGTGTAAGGGAAATGTGGCCATCTAGTGGATATGAACCATCAACAAGAGAAAATGCATCTATGTCTGTTAAGAACACATTCTTAGTTACAATGACAACCTAGGAACAGTGGGTTAACTGCCTTTTTCAGTGGCAGTACATCAGAATTTTAGCTCAGGGATTTGATCTAGCAACCTCCTTCGAGTCTCTCTCTCTGGTGTAAAATAGGAACACAGTGACACCCAGTGGTATTTATTGGTGGAACAAATTGGTGTTGTGAGGTACAGAACTGACAAGAGGGTAGAACAAAGAGGGAGATAAAGACAAAGTGTAAGGAGTTAAATTAACAGAGAGAGAAAGAGAACACTTGCTTTGTTTCCCGTGCCAATAAAGCCCATTTGAATTTAATTTAATGTAATGGAGAGAGAGTGAGACAGAGAGAGAGAGAAATTAATGATAAAGGGGCCAGAACAGTAAAAGTTCAGAATGATGAGGGACAGAGAAAGAAACAGAGAGAGACAGATTCACAGGGACTCACAGAGAGAGAGGAGTTCAAAGTGAAAGAAAGAGAGCGGCGAGACTCACAGAGAGAGGCAAGAGAGAAGAAAGTGAGGACCGTAGTTAATAATTGATATGGGCCCTGGTCCCAGACTCAGTTCTGGGTTCCGCAGAAGATCCCTCTATCTCCCTCACAAAGCCATTTAGCAGTGATTCACATCAAAGCAGTCCAGCCTCCTGCTGCTAAGCTGAAAGGCCAGAGCCCCCATTGCCTCCCTGCTGCTCTAATAATGCATCCTTTATCAAGGTCACAAACCAAACTATTGATGCAGATGGCTCACCGAGCTAATAACTTCAGAGAAGTAGAGAGAGACCCTCTGTTGCCTCCTCCTTTGAAACGTGTCTCTATCTGCATCTGTGTACTGTGACTGTGAGGGAGAGGAGAGCGCGCGAGAGAGAGAGAGAGAGAGAGAGAGAGAGAGAGAGAGAGAGAGAGAGAGAGAGAGAGAGACAGAGAGAGAGAGACAGACGAGACAGAGAGAGGGGGAGAGAGAGAGAGAGACAGAGAGAGAGAGAGAGAGAGAATGACAGCGAGAGAGAGAGAGAGAGAGAGAGAGAGAGAGAGAGAGAGACAGAGAGAGAGAGAGAGAGAGAGAGAGAGACAGAGAGAGGGGAGAGACAGAGAGAGAGACAGAGAGAGAGAGAAAGACAGAGAGAGAGAGACAGAGAGAGAGACACAGAGAGAGAGAGACAGAGAGAGACAGAGAGAGGGGAGAGACAGAGAGAGAGACAGAGAGAGAGGGAAAGACAGAGAGAGAGAGAGAGAGAGAGGGAGAGAGAGAGAGAGAGAGAGAGAGAGAGAGAGAGAGAGAGAGAGAGAGAGAGAGAGAGAGAGAGAGAGAGAGACAGAGAGAGACAGAGAGAGGGGAGAGACAGAGAGAGAGACAGAGAGAGAGGGAAAGACAGAGAGAGAGAGACAGAGAGAGAGAGAGAGAGAGAGGTGAAACTGAGCTGCACTTCCTAACCTCCTGCCCAATGTATGACCATATTAGAGAGACATATTTCCCTCAGATTACACAGATCCACAAAAAAGAATTCAAAAACAAATCCAATTTTGAAAAACTCCCATATCTACTGGGTGAAATTCCACAGTGTGCCATCAGAGCAGCAAGATTTTTTTGACCTGTTGCCAATGAGAAAAGGGCAACCAGTGAAGAACACGCACCATTGTAAATACAACCCATATCTATGCTTATTTATTTTATCCTGTGTCCAAAACCATTTGTACATTGTAAAAACACTATATATATATAATATGACATTTGTAATGTCTTTATTGTTTTGAAAATTCTGTATGTGTGATGTCTACTGTTAATTTTTATTGTTTATTTCACTTTATATATTATCTACCTTACTTGCTTTGGCAATGTTAACACATGTTACCCATGCCAATAAAGCCCCTTGGAATTGAATTGAATTGAATTGAGAGGGGGAGACAGAGAGAGAGAGACAGAGGAGAGAAAGAGAGAGAGGAGGGAGAGAGAGAGAGAGAGAGAGAAAGACAGAGAGAGAGAGAGAAACAGAGAGAGAGACAGAGAGAGGGGAGAGACAGAGCGAGAGACAGAGAGAGAGACAGAGAGAGGGGGAGGGAGACAGAGAGAGAGAGGGAAGACAGAGAGAGACAGAGAGAGAGAGGGCGGGGAGACAGAGAGAAAGAGAGACAGAGAGGGAGAGAGAGAGAGGGGAGACAGAGAGAGACAGAGAGAGAGAGAGAGAGCCAGAGAGAGAAACAGAGAGAGAGAGAGAGACAGAGAGAGAGACAGAGAGAGGTGAGAGAGACAGAGAGGGAGAAAGACAGAGATAGACAGAGAGAGAGAGGGGGAGACAGAGAAAGAGAGACAGAGTGGGAGAGAGAGAGGGGGAGACAGAGATAGAGAGAGAGAGAGGGAAAGAGAGAGAGAGAAACAGAGAGACAGAGAGGGGCGGGGAGACAGAGAAGAGACAGAGAGGGGAGAGAGGGAAAAGACAGAGAGAGACAGAGAGAGAGGGGCGGGGAGAGAGAAAGAGAGACAGAGAGGGAGAGAGGGGAAGACAGAGAGAGAGAAACAGAGAGAGACAGAGAGAGACGCAAGTGTGAGACAGAGAGAGAGAGAGAAGGCGTGGAGACAGAGAGAGAGAGAGAGAGATAGAGAGACATCAAAGCTCAGTCGCAGTGTTTGGAGATCACAAGGCCTTCCGTGCTGCATCTGTCTCAAACACACTACTACTGAAACACAGCAGTGATGAACAACAAACATCTTATCTGGCCACTGATGGACGCAGATGTCTTGACTCTCTCGGCTTACTCTCCCCTCTGTTCAGTGCTGCGGGCACCACCACGGCTGACCAATCAATAGCCACCGCTCAGCGTTCGGTGAAAAGTACATAGAAGTGCTGAGTACTGGAACTTTTGCTTTTCAAGGCTGCCCTTTCTTTGTTGTGTGCTAATGACTAAACCTTTTGATCTTAAAGACAGGGGCTGGGGTTGGGCGAGGTGTACAATGAGAGATGGGGTTGGTTGTTAAGGCAGAGGTGGGTGGACAGGGAGGGGAGCTACCTTTTCATGTTACCTTTACTCTGCTATAGGGATTTATAATGAATGTCAGCACTGATAACAAAGCCCCATTTGCATATCATAATCGTCCATCTCTGGGTTTTCTGATCAGGTGGAAGGACTGCTCTGTTCTCTCCCTCCTCCTCTTTCCCCTCCAGTTCCCTTTGAAAGCCGTTTGAAGTGCACTGCCCTGCTGTTCAAATAACCAGGAACGTGTGCATGCCACCACTGAGCTGCCTGCCGCTGATTTGTTTAAAAGAGGAGAATGGGGAAGAGGGGAGGAAGGGAGATGTAGGTGAGGAGAGGGAAGTATACTTTGTGTACATTATAGAACTCATTTGGCCTGAGATGATGCAACTTTCTATCATTTGCTATAATTCTTATGTGTTTCTATTCTATTCTATTATATTCTAGGTTATATAATCATGTACATGTGAATTCCAAACTCAGGTGGGTATGATAACGTCTGGCCAGCCATGACTCGTGCTGATAGATACGAGTCACTGTCACTTTGGTCAAAAGTTATCATTAAAAAGCAGGATGCTGAGAAACGTAGACATCGGTTGTGATGAGGGGAGCACTAGAAGGTATATCATTATCTTACTGTCACACACACACACACACACACACACACACACACACACACACACACACACACACACACACACACACACACACACACACACACACACACACACACACACACACACACACACACACACACACACACACACACACACACTCTTCAACTGCAAATCAGCTCTGCCTTTCACCTGTCACGATAACCCTCTAATCTCAGTCAGAGTGCTTTAGTGTGACAGAGGGAATGGCACTGGCTTTCTCAGGACAACTCCCCATCAAGCCATAGAGCGTCACAACAGCACACACTGTTTCCTTCTAGGTCTGGAGATGTGCACCCTGTTCTAACTGCACAGCAAAGTTTCCTTTCCAGGCCCAGTTCACCAGGTGTAGAAGATGGGCCAGGGAGAGATGTGCTGGAATCAAAGTGCCTTCTCACCTCCTCACATAAATATGTAGTCAGACAGCGGAGCAAAACTGCTGTGCCGAGCTTCAAAGAGGAGCAGGCACTGAGAGATGGGAGAGGGTGAGAGGCGTGGAATCATAGAATGCACTCAGGTGAAGTAAAGGTGTGTGTGTGTGTGTGTGTGTGTGTGTGTGTGTGTGTGTGTGTGTGTGTGTGTGTGTGTGTGTGTGTGTGTGTGTGTGTGTGTGTGTGTGTGTGTGTGTGTGTGTGTGTGTGTGTGTGTGTGTGTGTCAGTAGGACTTCATCCACCCTTACAGAACTATGTCCATTTTGTTTTGATGTCGGAAGTGAAGTATTTAAGTTATTCTAACTGAAGCCTGTTTACCAGTCTCAAATGAGCCAGTTCTCTGAACAAGCCCTTAGTTCTATGCTCTCTGCAGGGGTTCTCATGTTTTTCCTAACCAACATTTTAATTGATATCCTGCAGCTGTTGATTGGACATCTAAATAAATAACCTGATGCTCCTAGTGTCAATCAAGTGCTGTTTCAAAGACATGACCAAGACCCCTGGTCTCTCGCCTTCTCTTTTTATCTGTCTTTCTCTCCCGTTGCCTTCTCTCTTTCTCTATTACTTACTCACTTCTCTCACTTCCTGATGTCCCTCCAACTTCTCTCATATTCTTTTTCTCTCACTTGTACCCCTAGTACCCTTTGTGACCTCTGAAAGAGAGAGAGAAAGAGCAAGAGAGAGAGAGGAGGGAGAGAAAGAGAAAACAGAGAGGAGAGAGAGAGAGAGAGAGAGAGAAGAGAGATAGAGAGAAAAAGATAGATAGAGAGAAAGAAGAGAGAAAGAGCGAGAGAGGGAGAAATAAAGAAAGATAGAGGGGTGTCTGGAGGCTCAATAGCCCCTCTGTCCCTCTCACTACCATGGGGGCCTCCATGCTGGGAGCAGGCTTTTTCATCCACACAGACTCCAACTCATAAAGCCTCTCTAGACCACCATCACAACCTGAAACTCCCTCCCCAATCCCCTCTAACCCCCTCTACCTCCTAACCCCCTGGCCCTGGTCCATGGGAACTCACAACCTGCAGCATAATGTCCCCTTGGCCCCAGAGCAGCTTTCTCCAAACTAATGCTGTGGAGTTTTAATACCCACTGCTCCACAAGTGGGTCGTCTTGGCTAGAGCCTAGGTCTGCTACAACCAACTTGGCCCTCTGCCTTATTTTTCAATCTCTTTTTCTCAAACAAAAGAGGGGATTCTCCTTCTAATTGGTTTGGATATTGAAAGCCGATGGGATGTGGTCGGTGTAAATGAGACGGAGGCCCCAGGGTCAGCGGGGGACTGTCAGTCCGGCTCTGCCCGCCCAGGGTGGGAGGTAGCTGGGATAAAGGCGCTGGCAGGCAGCCTCCTCTCTGGAACTCTGTAGCAGAACTGCAGGATCAGAGGCAGGCAGGGAGATCTTGTTGAAGCCCCGTCTTTACAACGCAGGCCAACAAGATTTTGGGAATGTTGGAGGAGTCTGTTCTACACCTCTGCAGGAGTTCCAATCTCCACACATGGGAACCAAGTCTGCTGCTCCTCAGAACCAGGGTCGTATTCATTAGGGCACACCGTTACAAAACGAAGAACAAGTTCAGATAAAGTCCCGGACATTTTTTTTCTTTGTTTGGTGCCTACTGAATACGACCCAGGATTCTCACGCTGAACACTGGAGAAATGGCTGCCAAACCTTTCAGTTATTCACTAGCTGGCGATGCTTTATGTAGAGAATAGGCAGAATAACTGTGTACTGTACTGACTCTTTTCCAAGCCAACCCCAGCCTGAACACTGTAACTGATTGTTCCTATGTGAGAGGAGATGTGCCCACAGTCTGTGATGCCAAGTCACATCGATGGGCTGGTCCATGACCTCAATTCAGCTGACCACGGCTACAGACAGATGACCTCTAACCAATGCCAGACTATGGTTTACAACTGCACATGGGGACAAATATTAGACTTTTTGAATAAATGTCTTCTGGTTTGATGAAACAAAAATAGAACTGTTTGGCCATAATGACCATCATTTCGTTTTGAGGAAAAAGTGGGAGGCTTGCCAGCCGAAGAACACATCCCATCCGTTAAGCATGTGGAAGGCTACCCAAAAATGTTTGACCCAAGTTACACTGACATTTCACATTCTTAGAATAAAGTGGTGATCCTAACTGACCTAAAACAGGGAATTTTAACTAGGATTAAATGTCAGGAATTGTGAAAAACTGAGTTTAAATGTATTTGGCTGGTTTTTCACAATTCCTGACATTTAATCCTAGTAAAAATCGCCTGTCTTAGGTCAGTTAGGATCACTACTTTATTTTAAGAATGTGAAATGTCAGAATAATAGTAGAGATAATTACTTATTTCAGCTTTAATTTCTTTCATCACATTCCCAGTGCGTCAGAAGTTTACATACACTCAATTAGTATTTGGTAACATTGCCTTTAAATTGTTTAACTTGGGTCAAACGTTTCCAGGTAGCCTTCCAAAAGCTTCCCACAATAAGTTGGGTGAATTTTGGCCCATTCCTCCTGACAGAGCTGGTGTAACTGAGTCAGGTTTGTAGGCTTCCTTGCTCGCACATGCTTTTCAGTTCTGCCCACAAAGTTTATATGGGATTGAGGTCAGGGCTTTGTGATGGCCACTCCAATACCTTGACTTTGTAGTCCTTAAGCCATTTTGCCACAACTTTGGAAGTATGCTTGGGGTCATTGTCCATTTGGAAGAACCATTTGCGACCAGATGAGATGTTGCTTCAATATAACCACATCATTTTCCCTTCCTTGTGATGCCATCTATTTTGTGAAGAGCACCAGTCCCTCCTGCAGCAAAGCACCCCCACAACATGATGCTGCCACCCCGTGCTTAACGGATAGGATGGTGTTCTTCGCTTGCAAGCCTCCCCTTTTCCTCTAAACATAACGATGGTCGTTATGGCCAAACAGTTCTATTTTGTTTAATCAGAAAAACCAAAAAGTACGATCTTTGTCACCGTGTGCAGTTGCAAACCGTAGTCTGGCTTTTTATGGCGGTTTTGGAACAGTGGCTTATTCCTTGCTGAGTGGCCTTTCAGGTTATGTCGATATAGGAGTCATTTAATTGTGGATATAGATACTTTTGTTCCTGTTTGGTCCAGCATCTTCACAAGGTCCTTTGCTGTTGTTCTGGCATTGATTTTCACTTTTCGCACCAAAGTACATTCATCTCTAGGAGACAGAATTTTATTTTTATTTATTTATTTATTTCACCTTTATTTAACCAGGTAGGTTAGTTGAGAACAAGTTCTCATTTGCAACTGCGATCTGGCCAAGATAAAGCAAAGCAGCGTGACACAGACAACAACACAGAGTTACACATGGAGTAAACAATAAACAAGCCAATAACAAAATAAACAAGTAAAAGACACAGTAGAAAAAATAAAATCTATATACATTGTGTGCAAAAGGCATGAGGAGGTAGGCAATAAATAGGCCATAGTGAGCGAATAATTACAATTTAGCAGATTAACACTGTAGTGATAAATGAGCAGATGATGATGCGCAAGTAGAGATACTGGTGTGCAAAAGAGCAGAAAAGTAAATAAAATAAAAACAGTATGGGGATGAGGTAGGTAGATAGGGTGGGCTATTTATAGATGGACTATGTACAGCTGGCAGCGATCGGTTCGTTGACCAGATAGTTGATGTTTAAAGTTGGTGAGGCAAATAAAAAGTCTCCAACTTCAGCTATTTTACAGTCGTTCCAGTCACTGGCAGCAGAGAACTGGAAGGAAAGGCGTCCAAATGGTGTTGGCTTTGGAGATGATCAGTGAGATATATACCTGCTGGAACGTGTGCTACGGATGGGTGTTGTTATCGTGACCAGTGCACTGAGATAAGGCGGAGCTTTACCTAGCATAGACTTATAGATGACTTGGAGCCAGTGGGTCTGGCCTAATATGTAAGGGGCCAGGTCAGAGCAGTGGTGGGTGGTATAAGGTGATTTGGTAACAAAACGGATGGCACTGTGATAGACTGCATCCAGTTTGCTGAGTAGAGTGTTGGAAGCTATTTTGTAGATGACATCGCTGATGTCGAGGATCGGTAGGATAGTCAGTTTTACTAGGGTAGTTTGGCGGCATGAGTGAAGGAGGCTTTGTTGCAAAATAGAAAGCCAATTCTAGATTTGATTTTGGATTGGAGATGTTTAATATGAGTCTGGAAGGAGAGTTTACTGTCTAAGCCAGACACCTAGGTATTTATAGTTGTCCACATATTCTAGGTCGGAACCGTCCAGGAGGTATTGCTAGTTGGGCGGGCGGGCAGGTGCGGGCAGCGAACGGTTGAACAGCATGCATTTGGTTTTACTAGCGTTTAAGAGCAGTTGGAGGCCACGAAGGAGTGTTGTATGGCATTGAAGTTCATTTGGAGGTTAGTCAGCACAGTGTCCAAGGAAGGACCAGAAGTATACAGAATGGTGTCGTCTGCGTAAAGATGGATCAGGGAATTGCCCGCAGCAAGAGCGACATCATTGATATATACTGAGAAAAGAGTCGCCCGAGAATTGAACCCTGTGGTAGCCCCATAGAGACTGCCAGAGGTCCGGACAACATGCCCTCCGATTTGACACACTAAATTCTGTCTGCAAAGTAATTGGTGAACCAGGCAGGGTAGTCATTAGAAAAACCAAGGCTATTGAGTCTGCCAATAAGAATACGGTGATTGACAGATTCGAAAGCCTTGGCCAGGTTGATGAAGACGGCTGCACAGTACTGTCTTTATCGATGGCGGTTATGATGTCGTTCAGTACCTTGGAGCGTGGCTGAGGTGCACCCGTGACCGGCTCGGAAGCCGGATTGCACGCGGGAGAAGGTACGGTGGGATTCGAAATGGTCAGTGATCTGTTTATTAACTTGGCTTTCAAAGACTTTAGATAGGCAGGGCAGGATGGATATAGGTCTGTAGCAGTTTGGGTCCAGGTGTCTCCTCTTTGAAGAGGGGAATGATCGCGGCAGATTTCCAATCTTTAGGGATCTCGGACGATACGAAAGAGAGGTTAACAGGCTGGTAATAGGGGTTGCAACAATGGTGGCGGATAGTTTTAGAAGGGGTCCAGATTGTCTAGCCCAGCTGATTTGTACGGGTCCAGGTTTTGCAGCACTTTCAGAACATATGCTGTCTGGATTTGGGTGAAGAAGAAGCTGGGGAGGCTTGGGCGAGTAGCTACGGGGAGCGGAGTGAGGAAGGCATGGTCAGCCGTTGAGAAATGCTTATTGAAATTTCGATTTATCATGGATTTATCAGTGGTGACTGTATTGCCTAGCCTCAGTGCAGTGGACAGCTGGGGAGGAGGAGGTGCTCTTGTTCTCCCTGGACTTTGCAGTGTCCCAAAACTTTTGGAGTTAGAGCTACAGGATGCAAATTTCTGCTTAGAAAAAAGCTAGCCTTTGCTTCCCTGACTGACTACGTGTATTGGTTGCTGACTTCCCCTGAACAGTTGCATATCGTGGGGACTATTCGATGCTATTGCAGTACGCCACAGGATGTTTTTGTGCTGGTCAAGGGCAGTCAGGTCTGGAGTGAAACCAGGGCTATATCTGTTCTTGGTTCTGCATTTTTTTGAATGGGGCATGCTTATCTAAGATGGTGAGGAAATTACTTTTAAAGAAATACCAGGCATCCTCTACTGACGGGATGAGGTCAATATCCTTCCAGGATACCCAGGCCAGGTCGATTAGAAAACCTGCTCCGCAGAAGTTTTTAGGGAGCGTTTGACAGTGATGAGGGGTGGTCGTTTGACCGCGGGGCACATAGCGGATACAGGCAATGAGGCAGTGATCGCTGAGATCCTGATTGAAAACAGTGGAGGTGTATTTGGAGGGCAAGTTGGTCAGGATAATGTCTATGAGGGTGCCCATCCTGGTTTTCTTTTGTAATCCGTGATTGACTGTAGACCCAGCCACATACCTCTTGTGTCTGAGCCGTTGAATTGAGATTCTCTTTGTCTCTATACTGACACTTAGCTTGTTTGATTGCCTTGCGTGGAGGGAATAGCTACACTGTTTGTATTCGGTCATGTTTCCAGTCACCTTACCCTGATTAAAAGCAGTGGTTCGTACTTTCAGTTTCACGCGAATGCTGCCATCAATCCACGGTTTCTGGTTTGGGAATGTTTTGATCATTGCTATGGGAAAACATCTTCAACGCACGTTCTAATGAACTCGCACACCGAATCAGCGTATTCGTCAATGTTGTTATTTGACGCAATACGAAACATATCCCAGTCCACGTGATGGAAGCAGTCTTGGAGTGTGGAATCAGATTGGTCCGGACCAGCGTTGGACAGACCTCAGCGTGGGAGCTTCTTGTTTTAGTTTCTGTCTGTACGCAGGGAGCAACAGAATGGAGTCGTGGTCAGCTTTTCCGAAAGGAGAGCGGGGGCAGGGCCTTATATGTGTTGCGGAAGTTAGAATAGCAATGATCCAAGGTTTTTCCAGCCCTGGTTTCCAATCGATATGCTGATACAATTTAGGAGTCTTGTTTTCAGATTAGCCTTGTTAAAATCCCCAGCTACAATGAATGCAGCCTCAGGATATATGGATTCCAGTTTGCAAAGAGTCAAATAAAGTTTGTTCAGAGCCATCGATGTGTCTGCTTGGGGGGAATATATACGGCTGTGATTATAATCGAAGAGAATTCCCTTGGTAGATAATGCGGTCGACATTTGATTGTGAGGAATACTAAATCAGGTGAACAGAAGGACTTGAGTTCCTGTATGTTGTTGTGACCACACCACGCCTAGTTACCATGAAGCATACGCCCCCGCCCCTCTTCTTACCAGAAAGATGTTTGTTTCTGTCGGGTAGCGATGCGTGAGAAACCAGCTGGGACCGACTCAATAGCTGCCTCTCCAGTGAGCCATGTTTCCTTGAAGCAAAAGAACGTTACAGTCTCTGATGTCCCTCTGAATGCTACCCTTGCTCGGATTTCATCAACCTTGTTGCGAGAGACTGGACATTTGGCAAGAAGTATACTAGGGAGTGGTGCAGCCCATCTGAGTCTGACCAGAAGAGGTTTCCCTCTTCGTTTCCCTCTTTTACGAAGTCCTACTTCGGGGGATCTATTTCGTTGTCCCTGGGTGAAAGGCAGAACACAGGATCCGCTTCGCGAAAGACATATTCTTGGTCGTCTGATGTCGCCTCTATATTCAGTAGCTTCTCACTGTATGTAATGAAACCTAAGATGACCTGGGGTACCATAACACATAAAAAACAAAAAACTGCATAGTTTCCTAGGAACGCAAAGCGAGGCGGCCATGAAGTAATCGGCGCCCGACGGACAATGTGCAGACAGGGGTATGGTGGGGTGAGGGTACAGTGGAGGTAAGCCCAGGCACTGAGTGATGATAAGAGAGGTTGTATCTCTGGGATAAGCTGGTTATAATGGGTGAGTTCACCATGTGGGAGGTGGGACAAAGGAGGTATCAGAGGTATAATGAGTGGAACTAGGGGCTCCATTGTAAACTAAAACAATGATAACTTACCTGAACAACAGTATACAATGCATATTGACATATGAGAGAGACATACAGCGAGGAATAAAGTAATCACAGGGTGTTGATTTAGTTGAAAAAGTTCAAAGTTGAAAAACTGACCCTCCGTTACATCGGGACGTGTCATGTTGTAACGTACAGCACACACAAAGCAACTATTTTGTCTTACAATCTCTCTTCACCAGGTGTAGTACTTCTCTCATCCTTTAAAAACAAGAAATGGACAGTGACAGGGGTAAGGGGGATACCCAGTCATTTTTTTGTCATCATTTGCACACGATCATCATTCTCAGCCGCTGTTTATTTCTAAGATCACTTTAGCACCGCCCTAAAAACCAGATTAAAATTCGAAAGAAACCTTCAAATAGGTATGTAATGACACATTATATAAAATCTTTATACTGTTTTAATTACATTTTAGAGGCAATAAGATGATAAGTTGACAGATCGAGTGAAAAAAGCTGTTTTCCCACACAACATCTCTCTGTCTCACCATCACGCATTAGTTTCGGATCCCCCACCCGCCATTTTTAAAAAGACCCGATGGCGCCAATTGCCTGCTTGAATTATGTAGAAACTGGCAGTGTTTAGGTTATGTAATTGACTATGTTGAAAGGGGAGAAATTGTGCTTTACAATGGTATTGACAAGAGTTGATCTGGAAGTATTATGTTTTGGGGCTAAAATAAGGGCAATTGTACGGACCAAGGCGATGTACGAGTTTACGTTAGCTAAGACAACGGGTGAGACAGCAACAGCTAATCAGCTAAAACAACAACAGGTAAAATGGCGATGAATGTGCAGAGGGTCGGTTAACTACACACAGAGCCTGAGTTCGCAGCTGGGGCCAACAGATAAAAAATAATAATACATAAATAATAATAATAATACATTTAAAAAAAAAATAAAAACTAAAACTAATAATAAATAAACAGAATGGAGTACCGTGATTAATGGACAGTCCAGGGGGCATCAGCTATGTAGCCAAGTGATCATAGGTTCCAGGGGGCCTGTAGATGGGACAGGGAAGCGGCGGAGTAGTCGTTACTACACTAGCACGCGGGCAACACATGCGTTTAAAGTTAGTAGCTTCATCTGCTCCAACGTCCGATGCAGACTGGCTGAAGGTACAGCAGATGTAGTATTCGTTGGCAGACCTGTCGTTGGTGCGGCGGGGCGCCATGTCGATTAAGGATCCAAGCCAGATTTTCTATCTGTTTTCTATCCGAGAGAAGCGCCTGCCTCATGGCTAACTGGTGCTAGTTTCGGGGCAGGCGTTAGCCACTATAGCCACCGGGTAGCAGCGGTGATCTGGTGCTAAGGTCCAGAGTTTACGGCGAGGGATCCGGTGGAGTAGTGTGTTCTAGCAGTGTTTGGGTGGAGTCCGGTGAACAACTGAGTAGGCCGGGAGGTGGGCCTCAGGGATAGCTTCGGTACTGGGTAAGTCGGGTGGTGCTAGCTAGCTGTGAAGATCAGGAGAATGGTCCAGGATTAAGGCAGAAATCCGCGCCTTTAGTGGAGAGACAGTCCGTTACTGGTAGGCTGGCGAGTATTATCCAGGCTAAAAAAGGGGCTGGTACCTGTGCAGAAGGTAAAGGTCGCTAGCAGTGGCTAACAATGACTAAATAGCTTGTAGCTAATTAGCTGGTTAGCTTCTGGTGGCTAGGTGGTTCTGAATGCGTCTCCTTCCTGAGCGGACATGATGGCTGCGTGGTGCCATGGTGTTTATACTTACATCTATTGTTTGTACAGATAAACGTGGTACCTTTAAGCATTTTGAAAATTGCTCCCAAAAACAAACCAGATTTCTTTTCTGAGGTCTTGGCTGATTTCTTTTGAATTTCTCATGATGTCAAGGAAAGAGGCACTGAGTTTGAAGGTAGGCCTTGAAATACATCCACAGGTACACCTCTAATTGACTCAAATGATGTCAAATAGCCTATCAGAAGAGAAGCTTCTAAAGCCATGACATAATTTTCTGGAATTGTATGTACAGTGCCTTGCGAAAGTGTTCGGCCCCCTTGAACTTTGCGACCTTTTGCCACATTTCAGGCTTCAAACATAAAGATATAAAACTGTATTTTTTTGTGAAGAATCAACAACAAGTGGGACACACCGAAGTGAACGACATTTATTGGATATTTAAAACTTTTTTAACAAATCAAAAACTGAAAATTGGGCGTGCAAGATTATTCAGCCCCTTGGGTTAATACTTTTAGCGCCAGCCTTTTGCTGCGATTACAGCTGTAAGTCGTTTGGGGTATGCCCTATCAGTTTTGCACATCGAGAGACTGAATTTTTTTTTCCCATTCCTCCTTGCAAAACAGCTCGAGCTCAGTGAGGTTGGATGGAGAGCATTTGTGAACAGCAGTTTTCAGTTCTTTCCACAGATTCTCGATTGATTCAGGTCTGGACTTTGACTTGGCCATTCTAACACCTGGATATGTTTATTTTTGAACCATTCCATTGTAGATTTTATGTTTTGGATCATTGTCTTGTTGGAAGACAAATCTCCGTCCCAGTCTCAGGTCTTTGCAGACTCCATCAGGTTTTCTTCCAGAATGGTCATGTATTTGGCTCCATCCATCTTCCCATCAATTTTAACCATCTTCCCTGTCCCTGCTGAAAAAAACAGGCCCAAACCATGATGCTGCCACCACCATGTTTGACAGTAGATGGTGTGCTAGGTTGATGAGCTGTGTGGCTTTTATGCCAAACATAACATTTTGCATTGTTGCCAAAAAGTTCAATTTTGGTTTCATCTGACCAGAGCACCTTCTTTCACATGTTTGGTGTGTCTCCCAGGTGGCTTGTGGCAAACTTTAAACAACACTTTTTATGGATATCTTTAAGAAATGGCTTTCTTCTTGAGGCCAGATTTGTGCAATATACGACTGATTGTTGTCCTATGGACAGAGTCTCCCACCTCAGCGGTAGATCTCTGCAGTTCATCCAGAGTGATCATGGGCCTCTTGGCTGCATCTCTGATCAGTCTTCTCCTTGTATGAGCTGAAAGTTTAGAGGGACGGCCAGGTCTTGGTAGATTTGCAGTGGTCTGATACTCCTTCCATTTCAATATTATCGCTTGCACAGTGCTCCTTGGGATGTTTAAAGCTTGGGAAATCTTTTTGTATCCAAATCCGGCTTTAAACTTCTTCACAACAGTATCTCGGACCTGCCTGGTGTGTTCCTTGTTCTTCATGATGCTCTCTGCGCTTTTAACGGACCTCTGAGACTATCACAGTGCAGGTGCATTTATACGGAGACTTGATTACACACAGGTGGATTGTATTTATCATCATTAGTCATTTCGGTCAACATTGGATCATTCAGAGATCCTCACTGAACTTCTGGAGAGAGTTTGCTGCACTGAAAGTAAAGGGGCTGAATAATTCTGCACGCCCAATTCTTCAGTTTTTGATTTGTTAAAAAAGTTTGAAATATCCAATAAATGTCGTTCCACTTCATGATTGTGTCCCACTTGTTGTTGATTCTTCACAAAAAAATACAGTTTTATATCTTTATGTTTGAAGCCTGAAATGTGGCAAAAGGTCGCAAAGTTCAAGGGGGCCGAATACTTTCGCAAGGCACTGTATGTACAGTCATGGCCAAAAGTTTTGATAATGACACAAATATACATTTTCACGAAGTCTGCTGCCTCAGTTTGTATGGATGGCAATTTGCATGTGCTCCAGAATGTTATGAAGAGTGATCAGATGAATTACAATTAATTGCAAAGTCCCTCTTTGCCATGCAAATTAACTGAATCCCCCCAAAAACATTTCCACTGCATTTCAGCCCTGCCACAAAAGGACCAGCTGACATCATTTCAGTGATTCTCTCATTAGCACCTTGCCATAAGGCAAAAGTGATAACTAAGTGGCTCAGGGAACAAAACATCG
>NW_027009764.1:0-22500 GCF_036934945.1 Oncorhynchus masou masou
CGACTTCGGCGATGTCATTTACAAAATAGCCTCCAACACTCTACTCAGCTAACTGGATGTAGTCTATCACAGTGCCATCCGTTTTGTCACCAATGCCCCATATACTACCCACCACTGCGACCTGTATGCTCTTGTTGGCTGGCCCTCGCTTCATACTCGTTGCCAAACCCACTGGCTCCAGGTCATCTATAAGTCTCTGATAGGTAAAGCCCCGTCTTATCTCAGTTCACTGGTCACCATAGCAGCACCCAGATGTAGCACGCGCTCCAGCAGGTATATTTCACTAGTCATCCCCAAAGCCAACTCCTCTTTTGGCTGCTTTTCCTTCCAGTTCTCTGCTGCCAATGACTGGAACTAATTGCAAAAATCACTGAAGCTGGAGACCCATATGTCCCTCACTAACTTTAAGCACCGGCTGTCAGAGCAGCTCACAGATCATTGCACCTGTACATAGCCCATCTGTAAACAGCCCATCCAACTACCTCATCCCCATACTGTTATTTTATATTTTTACTCCTTTGCACCCCAGTATCTCTACTTGCACATTCAACTTTTGCACGTCTATCACTCCAGTGTTTAATTGCTAAATTGTAATTATTTCGCCACTATGGCATATTTATTTCCTTACCTCCCTAATCTTAACTCATTTGCACACACTGTATATAGATTATAATATGTTTTTTTTCTGTATTGTGTTATTGACTGTATGTTTGCTTATTCCATGTGTAACTCTGTGTTGTTGTTTGTGTCGCGCTGCTTTGCTTTATCTTGGAAAGGTCGCAGTTGTAAATGAGAACTTGTTCTCAACCGGTCTACCTGGTTAAATAAAGGTGAAAAAATATAATTAAAATAAAGCCCCATAAAGCCCCATAAAGCCCCACAGAGCCCCATATAGCCCCATATAGCCCCATAGGGCCCCATATAGCCACATAGGTACCAATGTCTCCTCTGGTTGAGTTGAGACAGTACGTTTCAGTAATTGAACATTAGGTCCACAAGTGGGAATATAAACACTCTCTGTTACTCTCTCTATGTTACTCTCTCTCTCTCTGTTACTCTCTCTCTGTTACTCTCTCTCTGTTACTCTCTCTCTCGTATTATGCTCTCTCTCTCTGTTACTCTCTCTGTTACTCTCTCTGTTACTCTCTCTGTTACTCTCTCTCTGTTACTCTCTCTCTCTCTGTTACTCTCTCTCTCTGTTACTCTGTATGCTACTCTCTCTCTGTTACTCTCTCTCTCCGTTACTCTCTCTCTCTCTATTACTCTCTCTCTCTCTGTAACTCTCTCTCTCTTTTACTCTCTCTCTCTCTGTTACTCTCTATGTTACTCTCTCTCTGTTACTATCTCTCTCATTACTATCTATCTCTGTTACTCTCTCTCTGTTACTCTCTCTCTGTTACTCTCTCTCTCGTATTATGTTCTCTCTCTCTGTTACTCTCTCTCTGTTACTCTCTCTCTCTGTTACTCTCTCTGTTACCCTCTCTCTCTCTCTGTTACTCTCTCTCTGTTACTCTCTCTGTTACCCTCTCTCTCTCTGTTACTCTCTCTCTGTTAGTCTCTCTGTTACTCTCTCTGTTACTCTCTCTGTTACCCTCTCTCTCTCTGTTACTCCCTCTCTGTTACTCTCTCTGTTACTCTCTCTCTGTTACTCTCTCTCTCTCTGTTACTCTCTCTCTGTTACTCTCTCTGTTACTCTCTCTCTGTTACTCTCTCTGTTACCCTCTCTCTCTGTTATCCTCTCTCTCTCTGTTACTCTCTCTCTGTTACTCTCTCTCTGTTACTCTCTCTGTTACCCTCTCTCTCTGTTACTCTCTCTCTGTTACTCTCTCTCTGTTACTCTCTCTCTCTCTCTAATTTCTCTCTCCATTTCACTGGGACAATATGCTTCCATTTCACTGGGACCTTATGCTTCCATTTCACTGGGACAACATGCTTCCATTTCACTGGGACAATATGCTTCCATTTCACTGGGACAACATGCTTCCATTTCACTGGGACAATATGCTTCCATTTCACTGGGACAATATGCTTCCATTTCACTTGGACATCTGGTCTGTCTCAACTCAGCTCCTTTTCACAAACAAACCCTAAACACATACTACTGTCAGTCCTCCTTGTCTGTGTGTCTATCGTGTCTCTACTTGTGTTCATGCCATGTCTCAGTCATATCGACACCGTGTGTGTGTGTGTGTGTGTGTGTGTGTGTGTGTGTGTGTGTGTGTGTGTGTGTGTGTGTGTGTGTGTGTGTGTGTGTGTGTGTGTGTGTGTGTGTGTGTGTGTGTGTGTGTGCGTGCGTGTGCGGGCGTGTGTGTGTGTCATACCGTGGGAGTGGGCAGGTCATCTCTCCATGTCATTAATCACAACAGACAGCTCATAACAGCCCAATCTGCATGTGGAAGAAAGGAGAAGAGGTAGGTAGGAGGAGGAGGAGGGGTGTACAACTCACCCTTAGGTACTCTTCTGGCCGCTAGTTGTATAAGGAATCTAATTTAGCAACATTAAATGATGATAAGTATCAGTGGCATTTGAACCCAGAACAACAAGCTGTTGTTATTGAATGAGCTGTGAGTTCTGGCCTTGAGTAATAGATTTAGCCCAGTTATACAGGCAAACTGTAGGCTATATTAACATTTATACAGGCAAACTGTGGTCTATAATAACAGTTATACAGGCAAACTGTAGTCTATATTAACATTTATACAGGCAAACCGTGGTCTATATTAACATTTATACAGGCAAACTGTGGTCTATAATAACAGTTATACAGGCAAACTGTAGTCTATATTAACATTTATACAGGCAAACTGTAGGCTATATTAACATTTATACAGGCAAACTGTGGTCTATAATAACAGTTATATACAGGCAAAACTGTGGTCTATAATAACAGTTATATACAGGAAACTGTAGGCTATATTAACATTTATACAGGCAAACTGTAGGCTATATTAACATTTATACAGACAAACTGTGGTCTATATGAACATGTATACAGGCAAACTGTGGTCTATAATAACATGTATACAGTTATACAGGCAAACTGTAGTTAATATTAACATGTATACAGGCAAACTGTGGTCTATATTAACATTTATACAGTTATACAGGCAAACTGTAGTCTATATTAACATTTATAGGAGGAGAGCTAGCAAAGAGAGAGAAGGGAGAAAGAGGGAGAGGGAGATAGTGAGTGAAAGAGAAGAGGAGAAGAGGAAGGGAAAGAGTGGGAGAAGAAAGAAAGAAGGGGAGAGAGGGGAGGGAAAGAGAGGGAGGGAGGGAGGGAAAGAGAGGGAGGGAGGGAGGGAGGGAGGGAGAAGGAGAGAGAGAGAGAGAGAGAGAAGGGGGAAGAGAGAGAGAGAGAGAGAGAGAGAGAGGGGGGGGAGAGAGAGGAGGGAGAGGGGGGAGAGAGGAAAGAAAGAGGTGAAGTGGTTAGGGAAGGGTGAAGATGAAAAGGCAGAGTGATACACTCCAAGACACAACGGCTTTGGGACTCACTTACATGGTCACACACGGACACACACGGACACACACACCCTCAACATCGCTCTCCCAGTTTCTATTCCCCATTGCAAAATATACTCAGGCGTACAATGCAAATAAAATAGATATTTATTTAATTTCCAGGAGTAGAAAAACATCCCTATTATTCAATGGGAATCCATCTCCCAAACGCTTTAGTTGAGCAACAAGCTGCAAACAATGAACCCGGCGATGCCTGCATCTGTCTGTCTGTCTGTCTGTCTGGGGAAATGGGGTACGAGACAGAAAGACAGAGAGAGAGAGAGAGAGAGAGAGAGAGAGACAGAGAGAGAGAGAGAGAGAGAGAGAGAGAGAGAGAGAGAGAGAGAGAGAGAGAGAGAGTGAAAGAGAGAGAGAGAGAGAGACAGAGAGAGAGAGACAGAGAGAGAAGACAGAGACAGAGAGAGACAGAGAGGAGAGAGAGAGAGAGAGAGAGAGAGAGAGAGAGAGAGAGAGAGAGAGAGAGAGAGAGAGAGAGAGAGAGACAGAGAGAGAGACAGAGAGAGGGACAGAGAGAGACAGAGAGAGAGAGACAGAGAGAGAGAGAGAGACAGACAGACAGACAGAGAGAGAGGGAGACAGAGACAGAGACAGAGAGACAGACAGAGAGACAGAGGGAGACAGACAGAGAGAGAGAGGGGAGACAGAGACAGAAAGACAGAGAGAGAGAGAGAGAGAGTGAAAGAGAGAGAGAGAGGGAGGAGAGAGAGAAAAGAAAGGGAGAGAGAGACTGCACGAGAATTCTGCAAAAATATCCTCAGTGTACAACGTAGAACACCAAATAATGCATGCAGAGCAGAATTAGGCCGATACCCACTAATTATCAAAATCCAGAAAAGAGCAGTTAAATTCTATAACCACCTAAAAGGAAGAAAGCGATTCCCAAACCTTCCACAACAAAGCCATCACCTACAGAGATGAACCTGGAGAAGAGGTCCCTAAGCAAGCTGGTCCTGGGGCTCTGTTCACAAACACACCCTACAGAGCCCCATGACAGCAGCACAATTAGACCCAACCAAATCATGAGAAAACAAAAAGATATTTACTTGACACACTGGAAAGAATTAACAAAAAACAGAGCAAACTAGAATGCTATTTGGCCCTACACAGAGAGTACACAGCGGCAGAATACCTGACCACTGTGACTGACCCAAAATTAAGGAAAGCTTTGACTATGTACAGACTCAGCGAGCATAGCCTTGCTATTGAGAAAGGCCGACGTAGGCAGACATGGCTCTCAAGAGAAGACAGGCTATGTGCTCACTGCCCACAAAATGAGGTGGAAACTGAGCTGCACTTCCTAACCTCCTGCCCAATGTATGACCATATTAGAGAGACATATTTCCCCCAGATTACACAGATCCACAAAGAATTCGAAAACAAATCCAATTTTGAAAAACTCCCATATCTACTGGGTGAAATTCCACAGTGTGCCATCAGAGCAGCAAGATTTGTGACCTGTTGCCACGAGAAAGGGCAACCAGTGAAGAACACGCACCATTGTAAATACAACACATATCTATGCTTATTTATTTTATCTTGTGTCCTTTACCATTTGCACATTGTAAAAACACTGTATATATATATATATATATAATATGACATTTGTAATGTCTTTATTGTTTTGAAACTTCTGTATGTGTGATGTCTACTGTTAATTTTTATTGTTTATTTCACTTTATATATTATATACATACACTTGCTTTGGCAATGTTAACACATGTTTCCATGCCAATAAAGCCCCTTGGATTGAATTGAATTGAGGCAAGATTGAGAGAGAGAGAGAGAGAGAGGGAAGAGAGAGTGAGAGAGGGAGAGAGAGAGGGAGAGAGAGAGGTACGAGACAGAAAGACGGAGAGAGAGAGAGAGAGAGAGAGAGAGAGAAAGAGAGAGAAAGAAAGGGAGAGAGGAGAGAGAGAGAGAGGGGGGGGGAGGGAGAAAAGACAGAGAGAGAAGCGTGAGAGAGGGAGAGAGAGAGAAAGAGAGACAGAGAGAGAGAAAGAGAGGGTGATGGAAAGAGAGAGAGATGGAGAGAGAGAGACAGAGAGAGAGGAAAGAGAGAGAGAGAGAGAGAGGGAGGGGAGGAAGAGAGAGAGAGAGAGAGTGAGGGAGAGAGAAGGAAGAGAGAGAGAGAGAGAGAGAGAGAGAGAGGGAGAGAAGAGAAGAGAGGGGAGAGAGAGAGAGAGTGAGAGGGGAGGAAAGAGAGAGAGAGGGAGGAAAGAGAGAGAGATGGGGAGAGACAGAGAGAGACAGATGAGAGATGAGAGAGAGACAGAGAGAGATAGAGAGAGAGAGAGAGAGAGAGAGAGAAGAGAGAGGGGTTGTTTGGTCTTTGTGAAAGCATAATAAATGCTGCACAGCCGTGGTGTCCTCACATGTTGGGGTTATTGTGACTCATAGCCCTGCTATTGTCTTTGATTCTTATATCAAACATATTCAACAGATGTGATCTTTCAAACATACCAGTACAACATGTTGGCGACTCCTCTCCGTCTATCACGTCGTTTCTGTGTGTGTCTGGGTGTCATTACTGGGCGAGAACTATACAGTGGTCTGTCTGTCTACCTTGAACCTATAGTAGTCTATTGCACTGTGATGATAACTCATCTTTGTAATTAGGCTGATTTATAAACCACAGCTATATAATGCATTAATCTAACAGAGTAAAGGTCCTGTCACTATGTGGAGGGCCTGTTACTATGTGGAGGGCCTGTTACTATGTGGAGGGCCCTGTTACTATGTGGAGGGCCCTGTTACTATGTGGATGGCCCTGTTAGCATGTGGAGGGCCCTGTTACTATGTGGATGGCCCTGTTACTATGTGGAGGCCCTGTTACCATGTGGAGGGCCCTGTTACTATGTGGAGGGCCCTGTTACTATGTGGATGGCCCTGTTACCATGTGGATGGCCCTGTTACTATGTGGAGGCCCTGTTACCATGTGGAGGGCCCTGTTACTATGTGGAGGCCCTGTTACTATGTTGATGGCCCTGTTACCATGTGGATGGCCCTGTTACTATGTGTGGAGGGCCCTGCTACTATGTGGAGGGCTCTGCTACTATTTGGAGGGCCCTGTTACTATGTTGATGGCCCTGTTACCATGTGGATGGCCCTGTTACTATGTGGATGGCCCCTGTTACTATGTGGGGGCCCTGTTACTATGTGGAGGGCCCTGTTACTATGTGGAGGGCCCTGTTACTATGTGGAGGGCCCTGTTACTATAATGGAGGGCCCTATTAATATGTGGAGGGCCCTGTTACCATGTGGATGGCCCTGTTACTATGTGAGGCCCTGTTACTATGTGGATGGCCCTATTAATATGTGGATGGCCCTGTTACTATGTGGATGGCCCTGTTACTATGTGGAGGGCCCGTTTACTATGTGCAGGGCCCTGTTGCAGTGGAGGGCCCTGTTACTATGTGGATGGCCCTGTTACTATGTGGAGGGCCCTGTTACTATGTGCAGGGCCCTGTTACTATGTTTATGGCCCTGTTACTATGTGGATGGCCCTGTTACTATGTGGATGGCCCTGTTACTATGTGTACCATGTGCAGGGCCCTGTTATATGTTGATGGCCCTGTTACTATGTGGAGGGCCCTGTTTATATGTGGATGGCCTGTTACTATCTGGATTGCCCTGTTACTATGTGCAGGGCCCTGTTATATGTGCAGGGCCCCTGTTACTATGTGCGGGGCCCTGTTACTATGTGGAAGGCCCTGTTACTATGTGGAGGGCCCTGTTACTATGTGGATGGCCCTGTTACTATGTGCAGGGCCCTGTTACTATGTGGATGGCACTGTTACTATGTGGATGCACTGTTACTATGTGCAGGGCCCTGTTACTATGTGGATGGCCTGTTACCATGTGGATGGCCCTGTTACTATGTGGATGGCCCTGTTACTATGTGGATGGCCCTGTTACTATGTGGGGGGCCCTGTTACTATGTGCAGGGCCCTGTTACTATGTGCAGGGCTCTGTTACTATGTGGAGGGCACCGTTACTATGTGTACCATGTGCAGTGCCCTGTTACTATGTTGATGGCCCTGTTACTATGTGGAGGGCCCTGTTATATGTGGATGGCCCTGTTACTATGTGCAGGGCCCTGTTATATGTGCAGGGCCCTGTTACTGTGTGGGGCCCTGTTACTATGTGGAGGCCTGTTTACTATGTGGATGGCCCCTGTTACTATGTGCAGGGCCCTGTTGCTATGTGGATGGCACTGTTACTATGTGGAGGGCCTGTTACTGTGGGGGCCCTGTTACTATGTGGAGGGCCCTGTTACTATGTGAGATGGCCCTGTTACTATGTGCAGCGCCCTGTTACTATGTGGATGGCCCTGTTACTATGTGCAGGGCCCTGTTACTATGTGCAGGGCCCTGTTACCATGTGGATGGCCCCTGTTACTATGTGGAGGGCCCTGTTACTATGTGGATGGCCCTGTTACTATCTGGATTGCCCTGTTACTATGTGGATGACTGTTACTATGTGGATGGCCCTGTTACTATGGGGATGGCCCTGTTACTATGTGGAGGGCCTGTTACTATCTGGATTGCCCTGTTACTATGTGGGATGGCCCTGTTACTATGTGGATGGCCCCTGTTACTATGGGGATGGCCCTGTTACTATGTGGAGGGCCTGTTACTATGTGGATGGCCCACTGTTACTATGTGGAGGGCCCTGTTACTATGTGGGGCCCTGTTACTATGTTTATGGCCCTGTTACTATGTGGATGGCCCCTGTTACTATGTGGATGGCCCTGTTACTATGTGTACCATGTGCAGGGCCCTGTTATATGTTGATGGCCTGTTACTATGTGGAGGGCCCTGTTACCTATGTGGATGGCCCTGTTACTATCTGGATTGCCCTGTTACTATGTGCAGGGCCCTGTTACCTATGTGCAGGGCCCTGTTACTATGTCACGGGGCCCCTGTTACTATGTGAAGGCCCTGTTACTATGTGGAGGGCCCTGTTACTATGTGGATGGCCTGTTACTATGTGCAGGGCCCTGTTACTATGGATGGCACTGTTACTATGTGGAGGGCCTGTTACTATGTGGATGGCCCTGTTACTATGTGTACCATGTGCAGTGCCCTGTTACTATGTTGATGGCCCTGTTACTATGTGGAGGGCCCTGTTACTATGTGGATGGCCCTGTTACTATGTGCAGGGCCCTGTTATATGTGCAGGGCCCTGTTACTATGTGGAGGGCCCTGTTACCATGTGGAGGGCCCTGTTACTATGTGGATGGCCCTGTTACTATGTGCAGGGCCCTGTTACTATGTGGATGGCACTGTTACTATGTGGAGGGCCTGTTACTATGTGGATGGCCCTGTTACTATGTGGAGGGCCCTGTTACTATGTGGATGGCCCTGTTATATGTGCAGCGCCCTGTTACTATGTGGATGGCCCTGTTACTATGTGCAGGGCCTGTTACTATGTGCGGGCCCTGTTACCATGTGGATGGCCTGTTACTATGTGGATGGCCTGTTACTATCTGGATTGCCCTGTTACTATGTGGATGGCCCTGTTACTATGTGGATGGCCCTGTTACTATGGGGAGGGCCCTGTTACTATGTGTACCATGTGCAGGGCCCTGTTACTATGTTGATGGCCCTGTTACTATGTGGAGGGCCCTGTTACCTATGTGGATGGCCCCTGTTACTATCTGGATTGCCTGTTACTATGTGCAGGGCCCTGTTACTATGTGCAGGGCCCTGTTACTATGCGGGGCCCTGTTATATGTGGAAGGCCCTGTTACTATGTGGAGGGCCCTGTTACTATGTGGATGGCCCTGTTACTATGTGCAGGGCCCTGTTACTATGTGGATGGCACTGTTACTATGTGGAGGGGCCTGTTACTATGTGGATGGCCCTGTTACTATGTGTACCATGTGCAGTGCCCTGTTACTATGTTGATGGCCCTGTTACTATGTGGGGCCTGTTACTATGTGGATGGCCCTGTTACTATGTGCAGGGCCCTGTTACTATGTGCAGGGCCCTGTTACTATGTGGAGGGCCTGTTACTATGTGGAGGGCCCTGTTACTATGTGGATGGCCTGTTACTATGTGCAGGGCCCTGTTACTATGTGGATGGCACTGTTACTATGTGGAAGGCCCTGTTACTATGTGGATGGCCCTGTTACTATGTGGAGGGCCCTGTTACTATGTGGATGGCCCTGTTACTATGTGGAGGGCCCTGTTACTATGTGGAGGGCCCTGTTACTATGTGGATGGCCCTGTTACTATCTGGATTGCCCTGTTACTATGTGGATGGCCCTGTTACTATGTGGATGGCCCTGTTACTATGGGGAGGGCCCTGTTACTATGTGGAGGGCCCTGTTACTATGTGGATGGCCCTGTTACTATGTGCAGGCCCTGTTATATGTGGATGGCACTGTTACTATGTGAGGCCCTGTTACTATGTGGATGGCCCTGTTACTATGTGGATGGCCCTGTTACTATGTGGATGGCCCTGTTACTATATGGATGGTCCTGTTACTATGTGCAGGGCCCTGTTACTATGTGCAGGGCCCTGTTACTGTGTGCAGGGCCCTGTTATATGTGGATGGCCCTGTTACTATGTGCAGGGCCCTGTTATATGTGGAGGGCCCTGTTACTATGTGGATGGCCCCTGTTACTATGTGGATGGCCCTGTTACTATGTGGATGGCCCTGTTACTATGTGTACCATGTGGGGCCCTGTTACTATGTTGATGGCCCTGTTACTATGTGGAGGGCCCTGTTACTATGTGGATGGCCCTGTTACTATCTGGATTGCCCTGTTACTATGTGCAGGGCCCTGTTATATGTGCAGGGCCCTGTTACTATGTGCAGGGCCCTGTTACTATGTGGAAGGCCCTGTTACTATGTGGAGGGCCCTGTTACTATGTGGATGGCCCTGTTACTATGTGCAGGGCCTGTTACTATGTGGATGGCACTGTTACTATGTGGAGGGCCCTGTTCCTATGTGGATGGCCCTGTTACTATGTGGATGGCCCTGTTACTATGTGTACCATGTGCAGGGCCCTGTTACTATGTTGATGGCCCTGTTACTATGTGGAGGGCCCTGTTAATATGTGGATGGCCCTGTTACTATGTGGAGGGCCCTGTTACTATGTGCAGGGCCCTGTTACTATGTGCAGGGCCCTGTTACTATGTGGAGGGCCCTGTTACTATGTGCAGGGCCCTGTTACTATGTGCAGGGCCCTGTTACTATGTGCAGGGCCCTGTTACTATGTGGAGGGCCCTGTTACTATGTGGATGGCCCTGTTACTATGTGGAGGGCCCTGTTACTATGTGGATGGCCCTGTTACTATGTGCAGGGCCCTGTTACTATGTGCTTGGCCCTGTTACTATGTGGAGGGCCCTGTTACTATGTGGAGGGCCCTGTTACTATGTGGATGGCCCTGTTACTATGTGCAGGGCCCTGTTACTATGTGGATGGCACTGTTACTATGTGGAGGGCCCTGTTACTATGTGGATGGCCCTGTTACTATGTGGAGGGCCCTGTTACTATGTGGATGGCCCTGTTACTATGTGCAGGGCCCTGTTACTATGTGCAGGGCCCTGTTACTATGTGGAGGAGCCCTGTTACTATGTGGAGGGCCCTGTTACTATGTGGATGGCCCTGTTACTATGTGCAGGGCCTGTTACTATGTGGATGGCACTGTTACTATGTGGAGGGCCCTGTTACTATGTGGATGGCCCTGTTACTATGTGGAGGGCCCTGTTACTATGTGGATGGCCCTGTTACTATGTGCAGCGCCCTGTTACTATGTGGATGGCCCTGTTACTATGTGCAGGGCCCTGTTACACTATGTGCAGGGCCCTGTTACCATGTGGATGGCCCTGTTACTATGTGGAGGGCCCTGTTACTATGTGGATGGCCCTGTTACTATCTGGATTGCCCTGTTACTATGTGGATGGCCCTGTTACTATGTGGATGGCCCTGTTACTATGGGGATGGCCCTGTTACTATGTGGAGGGCTCTGTTACTATGTGGAAGGCCCTGTTACTATGTGGAGGGCCCTGTTACTATGTGCTTGGCCCTGTTACTATGTGGAGGGCCCTGTTACTATGTGCAGGGCCCTGTTACTATGTGGATGGCACTGTTACTACTATGTGGAGGGCCCTGTTACTATGTGGATGGCCCTGTTACTATGTGGAGGGCCCTGTTACTATGTGGATGGCCCTGTTACTATGTGCAGGGCCCTGTTATATGTGCAGGGCCTGTTACTATGTGGAGGGCCCTGTTACTATGTGGAGGGCCCTGTTACTATGTGGATGGCCCTGTTACTATGTGCAGGGCCCTGTTACTATGTGGATGGCACTGTTACTATGTGGAGGGCCCTGTTACTATGTGGATGGCCCTGTTACTATGTGGAGGGCCCTGTTACTATGTGGATGGCCCTGTTACTATGTGCAGCGCCCTGTTACTATGTGGATGGCCCTGTTACTATGTGCAGGGCCCTGTTACTATGTGCAGGGCCCTGTTACCATGTGGATGGCCCTGTTACTATGTGGAGGGCCCTGTTACTATGTGGATGGCCCTGTTACTATCTGGATTGCCCTGTTACTATGTGGATGGCCCTGTTACTATGTGGATGGCCCTGTTACTATGGGGATGGCCCTGTTACTATGTGCAGGGCCCTGTTACTATGTGGATGGCACTGTTACTATGTGGAGGGCCCTGTTACTATGTGGATGGCCCTGTTACTATGTGGATGGCCCTGTTACTATATGGATGGTCCTGTTACTATGTGCAGGGCCCTGTTACTATGTGCAGGGCCCTGTTACTATGTGCAGGGCCCTGTTACTATGTGGAGGGCCCTGTTACTATGTGGATGGCCCTGTTACTATGTGGATGGCCCTGTTACTATGTGGATGGCCCTGTTACTATGTGTACCATGTGCAGGGCCCTGTTACTATGTTGATGGCCCTGTTACTATGTGGAGGGCCCTGTTACTATGTGGATGGCCCTGTTACTATCTGGATTGCCCTGTTACTATGTGCAGGGCCCTGTTACTATGTGCAGGGCCCTGTTACTATGTGGAAGGCCCTGTTACTATGTGGAGGGCCCTGTTACTATGTGGATGGCCCTGTTACTATGTGCAGGGCCCTGTTACTATGTGGATGGCACTGTTACTATGTGGAGGGCCCTGTTCCTATGTGGATGGCCCTGTTACTATGTGGATGGCCCTGTTACTATGTGTACCATGTGCAGGGCCCTGTTACTATGTTGATGGCACTGTTACTATGTGGAGGGCCCTGTTAATATGTGGATGGCCCTGTTACTATGTGGAGGGCCCTGTTACTATGTGCAGGGCCCTGTTACTATGTGCAGGGCCCTGTTACTATGTGCAGGGCCCTGTTACTATGTGGAGGGCCCTGTTACTATGTGCAGGGCCCTGTTACTATGTGCAGGGCCTGTTACTATGTGCAGGGCCCTGTTACTATGTGGAGGGCCCTGTTACTATGTGGATGGCCTGTTACTATGTGGAGGGCCCTGTTACTATGTGGAGGGCCCTGTTACTATGTGGAGGGCCCTGTTACTATGTGGATGGCCCTGTTACTATGTGCAGCGCCCTGTTACTATGTGGATGGCCCTGTTACTATGTGCAGGGCCCTGTTACTATGTGCAGGGCCCTGTTACTATGTGCAGGGCCCTGTTACCATGTGGATGGCCCTGTTACTATGTGGAGGGCCCTGTTACTATGTGGATTGCCCTGTTACTATGTGGATGGCCCTGTTACTATGTGGATGGCCCTGTTACTATGTGGAGGGCCCTGTTACTATGTGGATGACACTGTTACTATGTGGAGGGCCCTGTTACTATGTGGAGGGCCCTGTTACTATGTGGATGGCCCTGTTACTATGTTGATGACACTGTTACTATGTGGAGGGCCCTGTTACTATGTCGAGGGGCCCTGTTATTATGTGCAGGGCCCTGTTACTATGTGGATGACACTGTTACTATGTGGAGGGCCCTGTTACTATGTGGAGGGCCCTGTTACTATGTGGATGGCACTGTTACTATGTTGATGACACTGTTACTATGTGGAGGGCCCTGTTACTATGTGGAGGGCCCTGTTATTATGTGTAGGGCCCTGTTACTATGTGGATGGCCCTGTTACTATGTGGATGGTCCTGTTACTATGTGTAGGGCCCTGTTACTATGTGGATGGCCCTGTTACTATGTGGAGGGCCCTGTTACTATGTGAATGGTCCTGTTACCAAGTGGAGGGCCCTGTTACTATGTGGAGGGCCCTGTTACTATGTGGATGGCCCTGTTACTATGTGCAGGGCCCTGTTACTATGTGGGGGGCCCTGTTACTATGTGAATGGTCCTGTTACCATGTGGAGGGCCCTGTTACTATGTGTAGGGCCCTGTTACTATGTGGATGGTCATGTTACTATGGGGATGGCCCTGTTACTATGGGGATGGCCATGTTACTATGTGCAGGGCCCTGTTACTATGTGGATGGCCCTGTTACTATGTGGGGGGCCCTGTTACTATGTGGATGACACTGTTACTATGTGGAGGGCCCTGTTACTATGTGGAGGGCCCTGTTACTATGTGGATGGCCCTGTTACTATGTTGATGACACTGTTACTATGTGGAGGGCCCTGTTACTATGTGGAGGGCCCTGTTATTATGTGTAGGGCCCTGTTACTATGTGGATGGCCCTGTTACTATGTGGATGGTCCTGTTACTATGTGTAGGGCCCTGTTACTATGTGGATGGCCCTGTTACTATGTGAAGGGCCCTGTTACTATGTGAATGGTCCTGTTACCATGTGGAGGGCCCTGTTACTATGTGGAGGGCCCTGTTACTATGTGGATGGCCCTGTTACTATGTGGATGGCCCTGTTACTATGTGGATGGCCCTGTTACTATGTGCAGGGCCCTGTTACTATGTGCAGGGCCCTGTTACTATGTGGAGGGCCCTGTTACTATGTGGAGAGCCCTGTTGCTATGTGCAGGGCCCTGTTACTATGTGGAGGGCCCTGTTACTATGTGGAAGACCCTGTAACTATGTGGATGGCCCTGTTACTATGTGGATGGCCCTGTTACCATGTGGATGGCCCTGTTACTATGTGGATGGCCCGGTTACTATGTGGAGGGCCCTGTTACTATGTGGATGGCCCTGTTACTATGTGTAGGGCCCTGTTACTATGTGGATGGTCATGTTACCATGTGGAGGGCCCTGTTACTATGTGGAGGGCCCTGTTGCTATATGGATGGCCCTGTTACTATGTGGAGGGCCCTGTTACTATGTGGATGACACTGTTACTATGTGGATGACACTGTTACTATGTGGATGACACTGTTACTATGTGCAGGGCCGTGTTACCATGTGGATGGCCCTGTTACTATGTGGATGGCCCTGTTACTATGTGCAGGCCCTGTTACTATGTGGAGGGCCCTGTTACTATGTGGATGGCCCTGTTACTATGTGCAGGCCCTGTTACTATGTGCAGGGCCCTGTTACTATGTGGATGGCCCTGTTACTATGTGGATGACACTGTTACTATGTGGAGGGCCCTGTTACTATGTGCAGGCCCTGTTACTATGTGCAGGGCCCTGTTACTATGTTGATGGGCCTGTTACTATGTGCAGGGCCCTGTTACTATGTGGAGGGCCCTGTTACTATGTTGATGGGCCTGTTACTATGTGCAGGGCCCTATTACTATGTTGATGGGCCTGTTACTATGTGCAGGGCCCTGTTACTATGTTGATGGGCCTGTTACTATGTTGATGGGCCTGTTACTATGTGCAGGGCCCTGTTACTATGTTGATGGGCCTGTTACTATGTGCAGGGCCCTGTTACTATGTTGATGGGCCTGTTACTATGTGCAGGGCCCTATTACTATGTTGATGGGCCTGTTACTATGTGCAGGGCCCTGTTACTATGTTGCTGAGCCTGTTACTATGTGGAGGGCCCTGTTACTATGTTGATGGCCCTGTTACTATGGGGATGGCCCTGTTACTATGGGGATGGCCCTGTTACTATGTGCAGAGCCCTGTTACTATGTGGATGGCCCTGTTACTATGGGGATGGCCCTGTTACTATGGGGATGGCCATGTTACTATGTGCAGGGCCCTGTTACTATGTGGATGGCCCTGTTACTATGTGGGTGGCCCTGTTACTATGTGCAGGGCCCTGTTACTATGTGGAGGGCCCTGTTACTATGTGGAGGGCCCTGTTACTATGTGGAGGGCCCTGTTACCATGTGGATGGCCCTGTTACTATGTGGAGGGCCCTGTTACTATGTGGATGGCCATGTTACTATGTGGATGGCCCTGTTACTATGTGGAGGGCCCTGTTACTATGTGGATGGCCCTGTTACTATGTGGATGGCCATGTTACTATGTGGATGGCCCTGTTACTATGTGGATGGCCCTGTTACTATGTGGAGGGCCCTGTTACTATGTGGATGGCCCTGTTACTATGTGGATGGCCATGTTACTATGTGGATGGCCCTGTTACTATGTGGATGGCCCTGTTACTATGTGGAGGGCCCTGTTACTATGTGGAGGGCCCTGTTACTATGTGGATGGCCCTGTTACTATGTGGATGGCCATGTTACTATGTGGAGGGCCCTTTTACCATGTGGATGATTCAGTACTATGTGGACAGTTCAGTGTGTAAGACGTAATCACACACTAATGACCAAAGCTGCACTGAAGTCGCCTCGCTTATGTATGAAATGTAAATGTAAATGTAATGGCTATGATTTACACTCACACACACACACACGCTCACGCACGCACGCACGCACTCACACACACACAGACACACACGCACGCACGCACGCACGCACACACACCAGCTGTAGCCACCCCTATAGCTCAGACAGATTGGTGGTATATTGAAACAAAAGCTTAGATGCATTCAGTCCTGCGTTGCAGCTCTACTCTATCGGGAAGAGAGTTATCAATGTAGTCATGTTAATAATAAACAGAGACTACAGCCCAGCCAGCCAACGGTTGACTGCAGTTCAGTCATACACAATATTTAATCTGGGACTATACGTTATCTAAACACCGCTGTCCTCCTGAACAACAACCTTTACCCTCTCCAAAGGTCAGTGATTCTCTGCGTCCATGACTGGTATGAAATAAAGCCCAGGATTGGCCAACCCTGTGTCCTTCATCACAAGCCTGGAGCTGAAATGCTCCCTCTGCATTCATATGAAAGCCAGTAACAGTTTTATGGGCAATATTTTTCGAGGTTCTTTAACTTAGGGCTAGGCGCAATTCAAATAAATACTCGTAAAAATGATGGATATTAAACATTTAGATACGTACAAGTGTCTTATATCGGCTGAAAGCTTAAATTCTTGTTAATTTAACTGCACTGACTGATATACAGTAGCTATTACAGTGAAAACATGCCATGTGATTGTCTGAGGACGGCGACCCACATCAACATATCTTTCCACCGGCACAGGTTTCATACATTCACAAATAGCGATTAAATATTCACTTACTTTTTGAAAATATTACTCTGATTTGTCATCCAAAGGGTCCCAGCTACAACATGTAGTGCTGTTTCGTTAGATAAAATCCTTCTTTATATCCCAAAAGTCTGTTTAGTTGGCGCCATCGATTTGAGTAATCCACTCGTTCAACCTGCAGAGAAAGGAATCTGAAAATCTACCACTAAACTATGTTTCAAGAAGTCAAAATACGTTTCTATTTACTCTTCAGATACCCTAAAATGTAATCAAACGATAACATTTCTTATGGAAAAGAAGTATGTTCAAAAGGAAACCGATTTTAGCAGATGCGTTCTGTCTTCATCGTGCGCATAAATACACATTTCGAAGAATGTGTCCCTGTCGAAAACTGATATTTCTTATTAGCCTGAAACCTTGAACATAGACTGCTGACACCTTGTGGAAGCCATAGGAATTGCATCCTGGGAGCTAGAATTCAGTATGCCCCTACACTTTCCATTGTAAGACCCATGGGCTCTCAAAAAATAATAATATCCATTTAGTGTTTCTTTGGATTTTCTCCTACCAAATCTATTGTGTTATATTCTCCTACATTATTTTAACATTTCTACAAACTACAAAGTGTTTTCTTTCCAATGGTACCAATTATATGCATATCCTGGCTTAGGGCCTGAACAACAAGCAGTTTACTTTGGGCCTGAACGACAGGCAGTTTACTTTGGGCCTGAACTACAGGCAGTTTACTTTGGGCCTGAACTACAGGCAGTTTACTGGGCCTGAACAACAAGCAGTTTACTTTGGGCCTGAACTACAGGCAGTTTACTTTGGGCCTGAACTATAGGTAGTTTACTTTGGGCCTGAACAACAAGCAGTTTACTTTGGGCCTGAACTACAGGCAGTTTACTTTGGGCCTGAACAACAAGCAGTTTACTTTGGGCCTGAGCTACAGGCAGTTTACTTTGGGCCTGAACTACAGGCAGTTTACTTTGGGCCTGAACTACAGGCAGTTTACTTTGGGCCTGAACTACAGGCAGTTTACTTTGGGCCTGAACTATAGGTAGTTTACTTTGGCCTGAATTACAGGCAGTTTACTTTGGGCCTGAACTACAGGCAGTTTACTTTGGGCCTGAACTACAGGCAGTTTACTTTGGGCCTGAACTACAGGCAGTTTACTTTGGGCCTGAACTATAGGTAGTTTACTTTGGGCCTGAACTACAGGCAGTTTACTTTGGGCCTGAACTATAGGTAGTTTACTTTGGGCCTGAACTACAGGCAGTTTACTTTGGGCCTGAACTACAGGCAGTTTACTTTGGGCCTGAACTATAGGTAGTTTACTTTGGGCCTGAACTACAGGCAGTTTACTTTGGGCCTGAACTATAGGTAGTTTACTTTGGGAACGTCATTCAGGCGGAAACTGAGAAAAAAAGGGCCAGGATAAGGTAAGGGTAGGGGTAAGAGTATGTAACATCAAGCACACTGAATCAGGTGATTCAATCCCTGGTCCTATCACACTTAGAGTACTGTCTGGTTATATGGTCAATCCCTGGTCCTATCACACTGAGAGTACTGTCCAGTTATATGGTCAATCCCTGGTCCTATCACACTTAGAGTACTGTCTGGTTATATGGTCAATCGCTGGTTCTATCACACTTAGGGTACTGTCCCTGGTCCCATCACACTCAGAGTACTGTCTGGTTATATGGTCATCTGCAGCAAAGAAAGATATAACAAAGCTCAAAAACACTCTAAACAGGGCTGCTAGATTAGCTCTTCATTACTCAAAACAGGGCTGCCAGATTAGCCCTTCATTACTCAAAACAGGACAGCCAGATTAGCTCTTCATTACTCAGAATAGGGCAGCCAGATTTGCTCTTCATTACTCAAAACAGGGCAGCCAGATTAGCTCTTCATTACTCAAAACATGGCAGCCAGATTAGCTCTTCATTACTCAAAACATGGCAGCCAGATTAGCTCTTCATTACTCAAAACAGGGCTGCCAGATTAGCTCTTCATTGATTAAAACAGGGCAGCCAGATTAGCTCTTCATTACTCAAAACAGGGCAGCCAGATTAGCTCTTCATTACTCAAAACAGGGCTGCCAGATTAGCTCTTCATTGCCCAAAACGGTGCTGCCAGATTAGCTCTTCATTGCTCAAAACAGGGCTGCCAGATTAGCTCTTCATTACTCAAAACAGGGCTGCCAGATTAGCTCTTCATTACTCAAAACAGGGCTGCCAGATTAGCTCTTCATTACTCAAAACAGGTGGACCTTACAGTGACATGCTGATTTACAGGCTCTAACCAATAGTGTGAAAAAGGTATTAGGTGAACAATAGGTGAGTAAAGAAATAAAAACAACAGTAAAAAGAAAGTGCAAAATAACAGTAGTGACGCTTTATACAGTAGAGAGGCTATATACAGTAGAGAGGCTATATACAGTAGAGAGGCTATATACAGTAGAGAGGCTATATACAGTAGAGGCTATATACAGTAGCGAGGCTATATACAGTAGAGAGGCTATATACAGTAGAGAGGCTATATACAGTAGTGAGGCTATATACAGTAGAGAGGCTATATACAGTAGAGGCTATATACAGTAGAGAGACTATATACAGTAGAGAGGCTATATACAGTAAATAAACTATATACAGTAGAGAGGCTATATACAGTAGAGAGGCTATATACAGTAGAGAGGCTATATACAGTAGAGAGGCTATATACAGTAGATAAACTATATACAGTAGAGAGGCTATATACAGTAGTGACGCTTTATACAGTAGAGAGGATATATACAGTAGAGAGGCTATATACAGTAGAGAGGCTATATACAGTAGTGAAGCTACATACAGACACCAGTTAGTCAGGCTGATTGAGGTAGTATGTACATGTAGATATGGTTAAAGCGACTATGCATATATGATGAACAGAGAGTAGGGGATGGGGCGGAGGGGGGCACACAATGCAAATAGTCCGGGTAGCCATTTGATTACCTGTTCAGGAGTCTTATGGCTTGGGGGTAAAAACTGTTGAGAAGCCTTTTTGTCCTAGACTTGGCACTCCGGTACCGCTTGCCGGAGTAGAGAGAACAGTCTATGACTGGGGTGGCTGGGATCTTTGACAATGTTTATGGCATTCTTCTGACACCGCCTGGTGTAGAGGACCTGGATGGCAGGCAGTTTAGCCGCAGTGATGTACTGTGCCGTACGCACTACCCTCTGTAGTGCCTTGCAGTCGGAGGCCGAGCAATTGCCGTACCAGGCAGTGATGCAACCAGTCAGGATGCTCTCGATGTTGCAGCTGTAAAACCTTTTGGGGTTCTCAGGATCCATGCCAAATCTTTTTAGTTTCCTGAGGGGGAATTGGTTTTGTCGTGCCCTCTTCACGACTGTCTTGGTGTGTTTGGACCGTTCTAGTTTGTTGTTGATGTGGACACCAAGGAACTTGAAGCTCTCAACCTGCTCCGCTACAGCCCCGTCGATGAGAATTTGATTAGATTTGATTTGAATGGGGGCGTTCTCGGTCCTCCTTTTCCTGTAGTCCACAACCATCTCCTTAGTCTTGGTTACGTTGAGGGATAGGTTGTTATTCTGGCACCACCTCGGCCAGGTCTCTGACTTCCTCCCTATAGGCTGTCTCGTCGGTGGTCAGTCCTACCACTGTTGTGTCGTCTGCAAACCTAATGATTGTGTTCAAGTCGTGCCTGGCCATGCAGTCGTGGGGGAACAAGGAGTACAGGAGGGGACTGAGCACGCACCCTGGGGGCCCCAGTGTTGAATGTTTGTGAAATCTTATTTGTGGTTGTTGGTAATGTCTTGTTAACTGGTGTTGAACCCGGGAAGATTAGCCAGCGTTACGGCGTTAGCTAATGAGGATCCTAATAAAAATGACAAATGACAAACGTTACGTTTCTAATGGCACCCTATTCCCTACATAGTGCACTACTTTGACCAGAGCCTATGGGAAAGTAATGCACTATGTAGGGAATAGGTGCCATTGAATCCAACCTTAGTCTCTCCTCTGTGTGGCTACTGGCCAAGCACCAGTCCTCCAGCCTGATGAAGACCTTGGGTCGAAACATGGCACTCAGTAAACTGTGGGAGGCTTATTATTTCATGACTTTAATCCTGTGTGGCTCAGGTCTTTGTTCTGAAACAGAACAAACAGAAAGAAAATGTGTCAAGTCAAATCCCCTCTTAGGTAGTCATAACATCACCTCATCGGTGACATACTAAAATGTGTTGAGTCATGTAAATCCCCTCTTAGGTAGTCATAACATCACCTCATCGGTACTAAAATGTTTTATGAATTGACGCCACTCGAAATGAAAACGCTATCACTAACTCTCTCTCCTCCCCCTCTCTCCCCCTCTTTCCCCTCCTCCCCCTCTCTCTCCTCCCCCTCTCTCTCCTCCCCCTCTCTCTCCCTCCCCCTCTCTCTCCTCCCCTCTCTCCCCCTCTTTCCCCTCCTCCCCCCTCTCTCTCCTCCCCTCTCTCCCCCTCTCTCCCCTCCTCCCCTCTCTCTCCTCCCCTCTCTCCCCCTCTCTCCCCTCCTCCCTTCTCTCTCCTCTCCTTCTCTCTCCCCCTCTCTCCCCTCCTCCCTCCTCTCTCCTCTCCTTCTCTCTCCTCCCCTCTCTATCCTCCCCCTCTCTCCCCTCCTCTCCCTCTCTCTCCTCCTCCTGTCTCTCCCCTCCTCCCCTTCTCCCTTCTCTCTCTTCTCCTTCTCTCTCTTCCCCTCTCTCTCCTCCCCCTCTCCTCTCCTTCCCTCTCTACCCTCCTCTCCTCCCCTCTCTCCTCCTCCCATCTCTCCCCTCCTCCCCTCTCCTCTCCTCCCATCTCTCTCCCCTCCTCCCGTCTCTCTCCTCCCCCTCTCTCTCCTCCTCCCCCTCTCTCTACTCCTCCTGTCTCTCCCCTCCTCCCCTCTCTCTCCTCCCCCTCTCTCCTCCTCCCCCTCTCTCTACTCCTCCCATCTCTCTCCTCCCCGTCTCTCCTCCTCCCCCTCTCTCTTCTCCTCCCGTCTCTCTCCTCCCCCCTCTCTCTCCTCCTCCCAGGTGTTATACCAGAGCAGCATCAGTTTGGGACTCAGTTTGTATGTAGTGTTGTGACGTCTCACGTCAGCCACCAGCCCTTGACGAGTCTCAGCTTCGTCTGGATTGCTCCTCCTCAGGCACCGGCTGTGTCAACTTCCTGTAAGTATCAACATACCACTGTGTGTGTGTGTGTGTGTGTGTGTGTGTGTGTGTGTGTGTGTGTGTGTGTGTGTGTGTGTGTGTGTGTGTGTGTGTGTGTGTGTGATCAAAAGCTACTCAAGTCCAAGCCCCTTGTGTGAGTACTCCTACAATTCCACTCTCTTTCTGTCTCTCTCTGACTCTCTCTCTCTCTCTCTCTTTCTTTCTCTCTCTCTTTCTGTCTCTCTCTATCCCTCTTTCTGTCTCTCCTCTCTATCCCTCTTTCTGTCTCTCTCTCTCTCCCTCCCCACCTCTCTCCCTCCCCACCTCTCTCCCTCTCCACCTCTCTCCTCCCCACC
>NW_027009764.1:27500-35000 GCF_036934945.1 Oncorhynchus masou masou
CGACATGAGTTAGTTGGTCACTACTACTAGATTTAGCAGTTCACTACGACATGAGTTAGTTGGTCACTACTACTAGATTTAGCAGTTCACTACTACATGAGTTAGTTGGTCACTACTACTAGATTTAGCAGTTCACTACGACATGAGTTAGTTGGTCACTACTACTAGATTCAGGTCAATACACTACTATTGTGTGTGTGTGTGTGTGTGTGTGTGTGTGTGTGTGTGTGTGTGTGTGTGTGTGTGTGTGTGTGTGTGTGTGTGTGTGTGTGTGTGTGTGTGTGTGTGTGTGTGTGTGTGTGTGTGTGTGTGTGTGTGTATGCGTGCTCCTTGAGCGTGTAGGATGATTTCCAGGTGGTCTGTTTGTGCAAGTGTCTGATTTCTCTCAGAGAATTTAGGCAACACAACAAAACCCCTATTGGTTAAACACACACACACACACACACACACACACACACACACACACACACACACACACACACACACACACACACACACACACACACACACACACACACACACACACACACACACACACACACACACACACATACTCACACAGAGAGGGAGACATACACTCGCTCTCTCTGCAGAACACATCTAGGCATCTGTTAGGATGGAGATTGCATTAATGACAGCATGCGTGACTCGCTCCCAAAGTTCTCCCTGGGGAGAGGAGTGTGTGTGATGGCATGCTGTGTGTGGTATGTGTGTGTGTGTGTGTGTGTGTGTGTGTGTGTGTGTGTGTGTAGGCCCGTGCGTTTGGACAGTTGTGGTTGTGCTACCTGTATTTAGTCACAGAACACACACATTTTTTAAATAAATGAGTAGTAGAATTAGAGGGGGAAGGCAGACGTACACACACACACACACACACACACACACACACACACACACACACACAGTCATTTGTCTCGTTAGCACTAATTGAAAAGGAATGGAGCCCAGTCTGTAATTATACTACTGGTGCTGATGATTCTGCTGCCAGCTGTTTCCTTCAGTCAGGGACAGGGTCGTACTCAGTTAGAACTAAACGGAAGCTGTTACCTCCAGTCAGGGACAGGGTCGTACTCAGTTAGAACTAAACGGAAGCTGTTTCCTTCAGTCAGGGACAGGGTCGTACTCAGTTAGAACTAAACGGAAGCTGTTACCTCCAGTCAGGGACAGGGTCGTACTCAGTTAGAACTAAACGGAAGCTGTTTCCTCCAGTCAGGGACAGGGTCGTATTCAGTTAGAACTAAACGGAAGCTGTTACCTCCAGTCAGGGACAGGGTCGTACTCAGTTAGAACTAAACGGAAGCTGTTACCTCCAGTCAGGGACAGGGTTAGGTACTCAGTTAGAACTAAACGGAAGCTGTTTCCTCCAGTCAGGGACAGGGTCGTATTCAGTTAGAACTAAACGGAAGCTGTTACCTCCAGTCAGGGACAGGGTCGTATTCAGTTAGAACTAAACGGAAGCTGTTACCTCCAGTCAGGGACAGGGTCGTACTCAGTTAGAACTAAAAGGCAGCTGTTTCCTCCAGTCAGGGACAGGGTCGTACTCAGTTAGAACTAAACGGAAGCTGTTTCCTCCAGTCAGGGACAGGGTCGTACTCAGTTAGAACTAAACGGGAAGCTGTTACCTCCAGTCAGGGACAGGGTCGTACTCAGTTAGAACTAAACGGAAGCTGTTACCTCCAGTCAGGGACAGGGTCGTATTCAGTTAGAACTAAACGGAAGCTGTTACCTCCAGTCAGGGACAGGGTCGTACTCAGTTAGAACTAAACGGAAGCTGTTACCTCCAGTCAGGGACAGGGTCGTACTCAGTTAGAACTAAACGGAAGCTGTTACCTCCAGTCAGGGACAGGGTCGTATTCAGTTAGAACTAAACGGAAGCTGTTACCTCCAGTCAGGGACAGGGTCGTACTCAGTTAGAACTAAACGGAAGCTGTTACCTCCAGTCAGGGACAGGGTCGTACTCAGTTAGAACTAAACGGAAGCTGTTACCTCCAGTCAGGGACAGGGTCGTACTCAGTTAGAACTAAAAGGCAGCTGTTTCCTCCAGTCAGGGACAGGGTCGTACTCAGTTAGAACTAAACGGAAGCTGTTACCTCCAGTCAGGGACAGGGTCGTACTCAGTTAGAACTAAACGGAAGCTGTTACCTCCAGTCAGGGACAGGGTCGTACTCAGTTAGAACTAAACGGAAGCTGTTACCTCCAGTCAGGGACAGGGTCGTACTCAGTTAGAACTAAACGGAAGCTGTTTCCTCCAGTCAGGGACAGGGTCGTACTCAGTTAGAACTAAACGGAAGCTGTTACCTCCAGTCAGGGACAGGGTCGTATTCAGTTAGAACTAAAAGGCAGCTGTTTCCTCCAGTCAGGGACAGGGTCGTACTCAGTTAGAACTAAACGGAAGCTGTTTCCTCCAGTCAGGGACAGGGTCGTACTCAGTTAGAACTAAACGGAAGCTGTTACCTCCAGTCAGGGACAGGGTCGTATTCAGTGAGAACTAAACGGTAGCTGTTACCTCCAGTCATGGACAGGGTCGTATTCAGTTAGAACTAAGCGACACTTCATGTTATCTCTGGGACCCTTTGGATGATAAATCAGAGCAAGATTTCAGAATGTAAGAAAAACATTTCAACCTCAGAGGTGAATTTATCAACCTCTCGCGGTGAAAAAAGTGTTTTGTTGTTAGGAGTTCTCCTCAAACAATAGCATGGCATTTTTTTCGCAGTAATAGCTACTGTAAATTGGACAGTGCAGTTATATTAACAACAATTTAAGCTTTCAGCCGATATAAGACACTTATATGTACCGACATTTGTTGTTTCTCTAAAATCTGCGATCGTGACACAAGGCGCTGCATGATCGACAACTGTCCCTGTTGACGGAACGCCGATCCCTATAACACCTTCAGTCCCCAATCCTTTATCTGATCTTCCCTGTTTTAGTTTTGCTCCACTTTTTGCTTTGCTTCCTGTGGGCTTTTATTTTGTTTGCCTCTCCTTGGACAGATCAAATGGGTGCTCATGGTGGGTGTCTTTTAGATTACAGTTGTTGTTGCTAGTCAACTTTCAGTGGACACCCCCATGAAGTGTCTTTCAGAGCCCCTCCTAAAACCTGTTTCGGTTTGGCCAATGTCCGTGCTAACGTCCAGCGACTTTCTGTTAGTTCCCCCTATTGTTTGTGGAACATGTTTTGGGGGTTTCTTGCTGGGAACGTAACACTTAGATATTGGGATGTATTGTGGGTGGTTGGCTCTACGCCAATAACCACATATTCTGAGGGACTGTATACATTGAGCTATTTAAGGGACCACACTACTTTTTCCCTCCATACTACTAGGACAGCTATCACTACTACTAGGACAGCTATCACTACTACTAGGACAGCTATCGCTACTACTAGGACAGCTATCACTACTACTAGGACAGCTGTCGCTACTACTAGGACAGCTATCACTACTACTAGGACAGCTATCACTACTACTAGGACAGCTATCACTACTATCAGGACAGCTATCGATACTACTAGGACAGCTATCACTACTACTAGGACAGCTATCACTACTACTAGGACAGCTATCACTACTACTAGGACAGCTGTCGCTACTACTAGGACAGCTATCACTACTAGTAGGACAGCTATCACTACTACTAGGACAGCTATCACTACTATCAGGACAGCTATCACTACTACTAGGACAGCTATCACTACTATCAGGACAGCTATCGCTACTACTAGGACAGCTATCACTACTACTAGGACAGCTATCACTACTACTAGGACAGCTATCACTACTATTAGGACAGCTATCGCTACTACTAGGACAGCTATCACTACTACTAGGACAGCTATCGCTACTACTAGGACAGCTACCACTACTACTAGGACAGCTACCACTACTACTAGGACAGCTTCACTACTACTAGGACAGCTGTCGCTACTACTAGGACAGCTATCACTACTACTAGGACAGCTGTCGCTACTACTAGGACAGCTATCACTACAACTAGGACAGCTATCGCTACTATTAGGACAGCTACCACTACTACTAGGACAGCTACCACTACTACTAGGACAGCTATCACTACTACTAGGACAGCTATCACTACTACTAGGACAGCTATCCCGCTACTACTAGGACAGCTATAGATACTACTAGGATGACTATCACTACTACTAGGACAGCTACCACTACTACTAGGACAGCTACCACTACTACTAGGACAGCTATCACTACTACTAGGACAGCTACCACTACTACTAGGACAGCTTTATCACTACTACTAGGACAGCTATCGCTACTACTAGGACAGCTACCACTACTACTAGGACAGCTACCACTACTACTAGGACAGCTACCACTACTACTAGGACAGCTACCACTACTACTAGGACAGCTATCACTACTACTAGGACAGCTACCACTACTACTAGGACAGCTATCACTACTACTAGGACAGCTATCACTACTACTAGGACAGCTACCACTACTACTAGGACAGCTATCACTACTACTAGGACAGCTACCACTACTACTAGGACATGCTATCACTACTACTAGGACAGCTATCACTACTACTAGGACAGCTACCACTACTACTAGGACAGCTATCACTACTACTAGGACAGCTACCACTACTACTAGGACAGCTATCACTACTACTAGGACAGCTATCGCTACTACTAGGACAGCTACCACTACTACTAGGACAGCTACCACTACTACTAGGACAACTACCACTACTACTAGGACAGCTACCACTACTAGGACAGCTATCACTACTACTAGGACAGCTACCACTACTACTAGGACAGCTATCACTACTACTAGGACAGCTATCACTACTACTAGGACAGCTACCACTACTACTAGGACAGCTATCACTACTACTAGGACAGCTACCACTACTACTAGGACAGCTATCACTACTACTAGGACAATATCACTACTACTAGGACAGCTATCACTACTACTAGGACAGCTATCACTACTACTAGGACAGCTACCACTACTACTAGGACAGCTACCACTACTACTAGGACAGCTATCACTACTACTAGGCACAGTGGTCTAAATGTGCTGAGAGGAACACGACAAAGGCCAGGTATTTACTACCTCTTGTATTACGGTTGAAAATCCACAAAATGTTGCTGCGTTAAAGCAGTTCTGTGTGGAAGAGTGGACTAAAATTCCTCCAAAGATAGATCTGATAACAAGTGTCAGTAATATGCAAAACAGAGAAAAAAAAATCTGATTTTTAACAGAATATCAGAAAGGGGGCAAACACTTTTTCACAGCTCTGTACTAACTCATGACCTGGACATCTCATCAGGTCTAGCCCTGACCCCTGACCCCTGAGCCCTGAGCCCCATCCATTACACCGTACACAGTCTACCCGCACCTAACCAGACATGCACCACAGGGTCAAATCAATATCCGCATGTCCCCGTCCTGGGATTCTAACCTGTATGACATATCACACACCTGCTGTTAGAGTCTGGATCATTATCAATGCTTGATGAAATAGGACCATGAGATTAAAAAAGGAAGGTAGGTTGACATCAATTAAACTGGCACTATAAAATGAAATGGTACTATACTCTAGGGAGAAGGGGCTGTGATTTTTTTCTCCCATATCTGTCTGTCTGTGGTCTTATGTGTTGTGTTTTTACCTGATTGTCAAAGATAAATAGTACAAGTCATCACACCTCCATGTCCTTTACATCTCTTGCTTGTGCTCTTCAGATAGGTACCCTCTCTCTCTCCTCCCCCCCTCTCTCTCCTCCCTCTCTATCTCTCCCACCCCTCTCAGTCTCTCTCTCTCCATTTCTCTCTCCTCCCTCTCTCCATTTCTCTCTCCTCCCTCTATCTCTCCCACCCCTCTCAGTCTCTCTCTCTCCATTTCTCTCTCCTCCCTCTCTCCATTTCTCTCTCCTCCCTCTATCTCTCCCGCCCCTCTCAGTCTCCCTCTCCATTTATCTCTCTCTCTATCTCTCCCACCCCTCTCTCTCTCTCTCTCTCTCTCTCTCCAATCTATCTGTTACTCTATCAATTCAATTAATTTCAAGAGGTTTATCTTTGTTTGACTTAGTCTTTTTGGTTAATGCCAGTTAGAGTTACAGAATTGAATAAACAGAGGAGACTATAAGCTTGAAAGGCTGGATTGAACCCCAGACTGAGATGGGAGTGTTCCACTGCTATAAATGTTGTTTTTTTTTCTCTCTCTTCATTCTCTCTCTCTCTCTCTCTCAATTCAATTCAATTCAATTCAAGGGCTTTATTGGCATGGGAAACATGTGTTAACATTGCCAAAGCAAGTAGGTAAACAATAAAAATTAACAGTAGACATCACACATCTCTCTCTCTCCCTCTCTCTCTGTCTCTCTGCCTCTGTCCTTCTCTCTCCATGTGTCTCTCTCTCTCTATATATATATTCAATTCAATTCAAGGGGCTTTATTGGCATGGGAAACATATGTTAACATTGCCAAAGCAAGTGAGGTAGATAATATACCAAAGTGATATAAACAATACAAATGAACAGTATATAGATATTTGCATGCATAGTTTACATACACTTAGGTTGGAGTCATTAAACCTCGTTTTTCAAACATTCCACAGATGTATTGTTAACAATCTATAGTTTTGGCAAGTCAGGACAAGTCATTTTTCCAACAACTCTTTACAGACAGATTATTTCACTCATAAATTGCAGAAAATGATGTCATGGCTTTAGAAGATTCTGATAGGCTAATTGACATCATCGAGTCAGTTGGAGGTGTACCTGTGGATGTATTTCAAGGCCTACCTTCAAACTCACTTTGCTTGCCATCATGAGAAAATCAAAAAGAAATCAGCCAAGACCTCAGAAAAATAATTGAAGATCTCCACAAGGCTGGTTCATCATTGGGAGCAATTTCCAAACGCCTGAAGGTTCCACGTTCATCTGTACAAACAATAGTACGCAAGTATAAACACCATGGGACCACACAGCTATTATACCGCTCAGGAATGAGGTGCGCTCTGTCTCCTAGAGATGACCGTACTTTGGTGTGAAAAGTGCATATCAATCCCAGAACCACAGCAAAGGACCTTGTGAAGATGCTGGAGGAAACAGGTACAAAAGTATCTATATCCACAGTGAAAACGAATCCTGAAATAACCTGAAAAGCCGCTCAGTAAGGAAGAAGCCACTGCTGCAAAACCCTAAAAAAGCCAGACTACAACTGCACATGGGGACAAAGATTGTACTTTTTGGAGAAATGTTCTCTGGTCTGATAAAACAAAAATGGAACTATTTGGCCATAATGACCATCGTTGTGTTTGGAGGAAAAAAGAGCTTGCAAGCTGAAGAACACCATCCCTACCGTGAAGCATGGGGGGGGGGCAGCATCATGTTGTAGGGGTGCTTTGCTGCAGGAGGGACTGGTGCACATCACAAAATAGATGGCATCATGAGGTTGGAAAATTATGTGGATATATTGAAGCAACATCTCAAGACGTCAGTCAGGAA
>NW_027009764.1:37500-40043 GCF_036934945.1 Oncorhynchus masou masou
TGTGCGTGCGTGTGTGTGTGTGCGTTGTTAGTGTCAGACAGGCTCCTGAGGGGTTCTCAGACCCGACAGGAACATGTAATCAAACAAGAGACTGGATATTACACACTCTAACGCCTCAGGGATGTGAAGGACAGCCTGTCTGACTGCATGTATGTTAGTGCCCATAGATGTGTGTCTGTGGTGGTGGGGAGGGGGGGGGGGAGTGTAATGGTATGTTAGTGCCCATTGATGTGAGTCTGTGGTGGTGTGGGGGGGTGTAATGGTATGTTAGTGCCCATTGATGTGAGTCTGTGGTGGTGTGGGGGGGGGGGGGGAGTGTAATGGTATGTTAGTGCCCATTGATGTGAGTCTGTGGTGGTGTGGGGGGGGGGGTGTAATGGTATGCTAGTGCCTATAGATGTGAGTCTGTGGTGGTGTGGGGGGGGGGTGTAATGGTATGCTAGTGCCTATAGATGTGTGTCTGTGGTGGTGTGGGGGGGGTGTAATGGTATGCTAGTGCCTATAGATGTGTGTCTGTGGTGGTGGGGGGGTAGTGTAATGGTATGCTAGTGCCTATAGATGTGTGTCTGTGGTGGTGGGGAGGGGGAGGGAGTAGTGGTAATGGTATGCTAGTGCCCATTGATGTGAGTCTGTGGTGGTGTGGGGGGGGAGGGGTAGTGTAATGGTATGCTAGTGCCCATAGATGTGTGTCTGTGGTGGTGGGGAGGGGGGGTGTAATGGTATGCTAGTGCCCATAGATGTGTGTCTGTGGTGGTGGGAGAGGGAGTGTAATAGTATGCTAGTGCCTATAGATGTGTGTCTGTGGTGGTGGGGGAGGGGGAGTGTAATGGTATGCTAGTGCCTATAGATGTGTGTCTGTGGTGGTGGGGAGGGGTAGTGTAATGGTATGTAGTGCCCATAGATGTGTCTGTGGTGGTGGGAGGGGTAGTGTAATGGTATGCTAGTGCCCATTGATGTGTCTGTGGTGGTGGGGAGGGGAGGAGGAGTGTAATGGTATGTTAGTGCCCATAGATGTGTGTCTGTGGTGGTGTGGGGGGGGGGGGTAGTGTAATGGTATGCTAGTGCCTATAGATGTGTGTCTGTGGTGGTGGGGGGAGGGGTAGTGTAATGGTATGCTTGTGCCCATAGATGTGAGTTTGTGGTGGTGGGGGGGGGGGGTAGTGTAATGGTATGCTAGTGCCTATAGATGTGTCTACTGTGGTGGTGGGGAGGGGTAGTGTAATGGTATGCTTGTGCCCATAGATGTGTGTCTGTGGTGGTGTGGGGGGGGGTAGTGTAATGGTGTGTTAGTGCCCATAGATGTGTCTCCATCCCCCTCCCTCCTCTCATCCCGTCCCTCCCTCTCCATCTCCCTCCCTCCTCTCCATCTCCCTCCTCCTCTCCATCTCCTCCCTCCTCTCCATCTCCCTCCCTCCTCTCCATCTCCCTCCTCTCTCCATCTCCCTCCCTCCTCTCCATCCCCCTCCCTCATCTCCATCTCCCTCCCTCCTCTCCATCCCCCTCCCTCATCTCCATCTCCCCTCCCCCTCCTCTCCATCTCCCTCCCTCCTTTCATCTCCCTCCCCCCTCTCCATCCCCCTCCCTCCTCTCCATCTCCCTCCCTCCTCTCCCTCTCCCTCCCTCTCTCTCATCTCCCTCCCTCCTCTCCATCTCCCTCTCCTCCTCTCATCTCCTCTCCTCTCTCTCATCCCCCTCCTCTCCCTCTCTCCATCTCCCTCCATCTCTCTTCTCCCTCCCCTCTCCATCTCCTCTCCCTCTCTGCTCCTCCTCCCTCCCTCCTTCTCCATCTCCCTCTCCTCTCCATCCCTCCTCTCTCCTCTCCATCTCCCTCCTCTCCATCTCTCCCTCCTCTCCATCTCCCTCCTCCTCTCCATCTCCCTCTCCTCCTCTCCATCCCCTCCCCCTCTCCATCTCCCTCCCTCCCTCATCCCGTCTCCCTCTCCATCTCCCTCCCTCCTCTCCATCTCCTCCCTCCTCTCCATCTCCCTCCCTCCTCTCCATCTCCTCCATCTCCTCTCTCCATCTCCCTCCACTCTCCATCTCCCTCCCTCCTCTCGTCTCCTCTCCCTCTCCATCTCCATCCTCCTCTCTCCATCTCCCTCCCTCCTCTCCATCCCCTCTCCTCTCCTCTCCATCTCCTCCCTCTCTCCTCTCCTCACCTCCTCTCCATCTCCCTCCCTCCTCTCATCTCCATCTCTCCTCTCCATCTCCTCCCTCTCTCTCATCCCCCTCTCCTCTCCATCTCCTCTCCCTCTCTCCATCTCCCTCCCCTCCTCTCCATCTCCTCTCTCCTCTCCATCTCCCTCGTCTCCTCTCCATCTCCCTCCCTCCTCTCATTCTCTCCTCTCCATCTCCATCTCCCTCCCTCTCCTCTCATCTCCCGTCCCTCCTCTCCATCTCCCTCCCTCTCCTCTCATTCCCCTCCCTCCTCTCCATCTCCTCCCTCCCCTTCCATCTCCCTCTCCTCCTCTCCATCTCCCTCCTCTCCATCTCCCTCCCTCCTCTCATCTCCCTCCCTCCTCTCATCTCCCTCCCTCCTCCTC
>NW_027009765.1:0-40037 GCF_036934945.1 Oncorhynchus masou masou
TCATGTATGTCTCCGCTGAGGGAGAGGTCACCACACCGCTGATTCTGTGTGTCGGAGAGCCCTCCCTGCAGACTCATCACTCTGCCAGGCTGCACACGCACGCACACACACACACACACACACACACACACACACACACACACACACACACACACACACACACACACACACACACACACACACACACACACACACACACACACACACACACACACACACACACACACACACAGTGCCAGCCTGCTGGAGCTGTAGGAGCCCGCAGGGGGCGGGTTTTGGTTGGCTCCACTCGGTTGACACGGTAACGCTGTGATGGAAAGGAGGGGAGACGCGAGCGGGGGGGGGGTCCTACATCAAGAAGATTAAAAAAACGGCCCAGACTGTCTATGCTGACAGATGACTGAATCACCCAGCCACTACCCTGAATTCTCTCTTCACAGAGTGTATAGATATAGAGAATATCCAACCGAGAGCTCAGGTGAAATTATACTTTTGTTTCATGTTTTTTTCTCCATTTGGGCACACTTTGTCTGGCAATGAAAGGGAAAAGGGTTGTCAGAAAGAATTAGACTATGTTCGCTTGTGTCCCACTAACAGACCAGAAAAAAACACCAGATCTTTGATGTTTTCATTTTCTTTATTCATCTCTCTCTCTCCAGAACATATCTGTAACATCATATTAACAACTACATATAGATTCTGTTCTTCATCCTACTGAGAGAGGAAAAAATGTATGTTTATATATATATATATAGTTTCTGAAATATACTACATGAAAGAGAGACAATTACCTGTATTAAATAGGTTGCAATAGTAATTTTCTGTGTATGTGAGTGAGTGGGGTTGGGCATGTTATGTATCAACCCCTAAAAAAAATGTTAATTAAGAATAATCCACATAATGGGGAAGCAGGGTAGCCTAGTGGTTAGAGTGTAGAGGCGGCAGGTAGCCTAGTGGTTAGAGTGTAGAGGCGGCAGGTAGCCTAGTGGTTAGAGTGTAGAGGAGGCAGGGTAGCCTAGTGGTTAGAGTGTAGAGGAGGCAGGTAGCCTAGTGGTTAGAGTGTAGAGGAGGCAGGTAGCCTAGTGGTTAGAGTGTAGAGGAGGTAGGGTAGCCTAGTGGTTAGAGTGTAGAGGAGGCAGGTAGCCTAGTGGTTAGAGTGTAGAGGAGGCAGGTAGCCTAGTGGTTAGAGTGTAGAGGAGGCAGGGTAGCCTAGTGGTTAGAGTGTAGGGGCGGTAGGTAGCCTAGTGGTTAGAGTGTTGAGGAGGTAGGGTAGCCTAGTGGTTAGAGTGTAGAGGAGGCAGGTAGCCTAGTGGTTAGAGTGTAGAGGAGGCAGGTAGCCTAGTGGTTAGAGTGTAGAGGAGGCAGGGTAGCCTAGTGGTTAGAGTGTAGGGGCGGTAGGTAGCCTAGTGGTTAGAGTGTTGAGGAGGTAGGGTAGCCTAGTGGTTAGAGTGTAGAGGCGGCAGGTAGCCTAGTGGTTAGAGTGTTGGGGAGGCAGGGTAGCCTAGTGGTTAGAGCGTTGGACTAGTAACTGGAAGGTTGCAAGTTCAAATCCCCGAGCTGACAAGGTACGAATCTGGCGTTCTGCCCCTGAACAAGGCAGTTAACCCACTGTTCCTAGGCTGTCATTGAAAATAAGAATTTTTGCCAAGTTAAACTTGCCTAGTAAAATCAAATTTAAAAAATTCACTGTTGCTGCAGGATTATTTTTCTGCTGTAAAAAAAAACTGGTTCAAATTAAGATCCTGCATCTGTATGCTGTTCCTGTGTGTCATACCTTGCATCCTGCCTCGGCACTGGTGTAGACATTTGGGAAGGGCATACCTAACACGACAAGATGTCTCTTCACTGGGTGACTGTCACATCCCATAGCATTACAGTTGATGAGGATAACTGTATGTTGCCCAAACAACAACACGACAAGATGTCTCTTCACTGGGTGACTGTCACATCCCATAGCATTACAGCTGATGAGGATAACTGTATGTTGCCCAAACAACACGACAAGATGTCTCTTCACTGGGTGACTGTCACATCACATAGCATTACAGCTGATGGGGATAACTGTATGTTGCCCAAGCAACAACATGACAAGATGTCTCTTCACTGGGTGACTGTCACATCCCATAGCATTACAGCTGATGAGGATAACTGTATGTTGCCCAAACAACAACACGACAAGATGTCTCTTCACTGGGTGACTGTCACATCCCATAGCATTACAGCTGATGGGGATAACTGTACGTTGCCCAAACAACAACGGGACAAGATGTCTCTTCACTGGGTGACTGTCACATCACATAGCATTACAGCTGATGAGGATAACTGTATGTTGCCCAAACAACAACACGACAAGATGTCTCTTCACTGGGTGACTGTCACATCCCATAGCATTACAGCTGATGGGGATAACTGTATGTTGCCCAAACAACAACGGGACAAGATGTCTCTTCACTGGGTGACTGTCACATCCCATAGCATTACAGCTGATGAGGATAACTGTATGTTGCCCAAACAACAACACGACAAGATGTCTCTTCACTGGGTGACTGTCACATCCCATAGCATTACAGCTGATGAGGATAACTGTATCTTGCCCAAACAACAACACGACAAGATGTCTCTTCACTCGGTGACTGTCACATCCCATAGCATTACAGCTGATGAGGATAACTGTACGTTGCCGAAACAACAACATGACAATTAAAGGAGACAGTGCAGAGTGACTAAGGCTCTGGGCTTTGGTACCAGGCACTCCACTGTCAATATATACTGGGTATGCAGTAGTGACAGTCAATATATACTGGGTCTGCAGTAGTGACAGTCAATATATACTGGGCCTGCCTGCAGTAGTGACAGTCAATATATACTGGGCCTGCCTGCAGTAGTGACAGTCAATATATACTGGGCCTGCAGTAGTGACAGTCAATATATACTGGGTCTGCCTGCAGTAGTGACAGTCAATATATACTGGGCCTGCAGTAGTGACAGTCAATATATACTGGGTCTGCAGTAGTGACAGTCAATATATACTGGGTCTGCCTGCAGTAGTGACAGTCAATATATACTGGGCCTGCAGTAGTGACAGTCAATATATACTGGGTCTGCAGTAGTGACAGTCAATATATACTGGGCCTGCAGTAGTGACAGTCAATATATACTGGGCCTGCAGTAGTGACAGTCAATATATACTGGGTCTGCAGTAGTGACAGTCAATATATACTGGGTCTGAATTAATTACAGTCAATATATACTGGGTCTGCAGTAATGATAGTCAATATATACTGGATCTGCAGTAGTGACAGTCAATATATACTGGGTCTGCAGTAGTGACAGTCAACATATACTGGGCCTGCAGTAGTTACAGTCAACATATACTGGGTCTGCAGTAATGACAGTCAATATATACTGGGTCTGCAGTAGTGACAGTCAATATATACTGGGCCTGCAGTAGTGACAGTCAATATATACTGGGTCTGCAGTAGTTACAGGCAATATATACTGGGTCTGCTGTAGTGACAGTCAATATATACTGGGTCTGCAGTAGTGACAGGCAATATATACTGGGTCTGCAGTAGTGACAGTCAATATATACTGGGTCTGAGTTAATTACAGTCAATACAGTACCTTGCGAAAGTATTCGGCCCCCTTGAACTTTGCGACCTTTTGCCACATTTCAGGCTTCAAACATAAAGATATAAAACTGTATTTTTTTGTGAAGAATCAACAACAAGTGGGACACAATCATGAAGTGGAACGACATTTATTGGATATTTCAAACTTTTTTAACAAATCAAAAACGGAAAAATTGGGCGTGCAAAATTATTCAGCCCCTTTACTTTCAGTGCAGCAAACTCTCTCCAGAAGTTCAGTGAGGATCTCTGAATGATCCAATGTTGACCTAAATGACTAATGATGATAAATACAATCAAGTCTCCGTATAAATGCACCTGCGCTGTGATAGTCTCAGAGGTCCGTTAAAAACGCAGCGAGCATCATGAAGAACAAGGAACACACCAGGCAGGTCCGAGATACTGTTGTGAAGAAGTTTAAAGCCGGATTTGGATATATTGGGTCTGCAGTAATGACAGTCAATATATACTGGGTCTGCAATAGTTACAGTCAATATATACTGGGCCTGCAGTAGTGACAGTCAATATATACTGGGTCTGCTGTAGTGACAGTCAATATATACTGGGTCTGCTGTAGTGACAGTCAATATATACTGGGCCTGAAGTAGTGACAGTCAATATATACTGGGTCTGCAGTAATGACATTCACAGTGGCAGTGCACTCCCCTCTTGTTGATTCAGAATGGCTGTCTCTCTCTCTCTTTTTCTCTACCCCCCCTGCCCCCAATCCCTCCCTTTCTCTGGAGAAATGCCTGATGTTGACAAACAAATTTCCCAACATCCTCTGGTCCCCGAGCCAGTCAAGCTGAGTAGAATCATGGTAATTCACATTCACACACACACAAACAGACACACACAGTCACACACAGTCACACACAGTCACACACACACACACACACACACACACACACACACACACACACACACACACACACACACACACACACACACACAGACACACATACACACACACACGTCTATCTCCGCACGTCGTCATCAACAGACAATAAAACAGTAGGCTGCTGGCCTGAACCAGATTAAATTAGTCTGATAAACTCATTCGAAAATAATGTGCTAATTAAGGAAACACACAAGCCTGAGAAGGTATAGGGAATGAGGGAGTGACTGCTCAAACACTGAGCTTTATAGAGACCAGTAAACAATATGAATAATATCATGTCAACATTTGGAATAATTTTTATAAATCTTTTATTTTAGAGTTTCCTTTTTTGTACATTTTGGACACTTTTGTCTTGTAAAATATGAGCTGCAGCAGGAGAAGTGATTAGGAAGGAAGGAGCCCTGTCATCTTAATGAAGCATGTTCCCTTCCATCGAGCTTCCTGCTTTCCTACCGAACTTCCTGCTTTCCCACCGAGCTTCCTGCTTTCCTACCGAACTTCCTGCTTTCCCACCGAGCTTCCTGCTTTCCCATCGAGCTTCCTGCTTTCCCACCGAGCTTCCTGCTTTCCCACCGAGCTTCCTGCTTTCCCACCGAGCTTCCTGCTTTCCTACCGAGCTTCCTGCTTTCCCACCGAGCTTCCTGCTTTCCCACCGAGCTTCCTGCTTTCCCACCGAGCTTCCTGCTTTCCTACCCAGACAACAGCATTATGGGTAGTAGATGGTCTTCTGGCCCCGTCCTTGAAGCTGTGAATAAAGTACAGCAGGCATACTTGCTTTACAGAAGTGGGATCTTAATTTGATCACCCGTTTTTGTTGTTGCAGGAAATGCCAACGTGTGGTATAATAAATCCCTTTCCTGACAGCACTGCAGCTCTATTGAGATTAATTGAATGCGCCTCGTGTCTCACCGCTCAGTCAGTACTCAGGAGGGAGATAGAAACACCCGTTCAGTCAGTACTCAGGAGGGAGATAGAAACACCCGCTCAGTCAGTACTCAAGAGGGAGATAGAAACACCCGCTCAGTCAGTACTCAGGAGGGAGATAGAAACACCCGTTCAGTCAGTACTCAGGAGGGAGATAGAAACACCCGTTCAGTCAGTACTCAGGAGGGAGATAGAAACACCCGTTCAGTCAGTACTCAGGAGGGAGATAGAAACACCCGTTCAGTCAGTACTCAGGAGGGAGATAGAAACACCCGTTCAGTCAGTACTCAGGAGGGAGATAGAAACACCCGTTCAGTCAGTACTCAAGAGGGAGATAGAAACACCCGCTCAGTCAGTACTCGGGAGGGAGATAGAAACACCCGCTCAGTCAGTACTCAGGAGGGAGATAGAAACACCCGTTCAGTCAGAACTCAGGAGGGAGATAGAAACACCCGTTCAGTCAGTACTCAGGAGGGAGATAGAAACACCCGTTCAGTCAGTACTCAGGAGGGAGATAGAAACACCCGTTCAGTCAGTACTCAAGAGGGAGATAGAAACACCCGTTCAGTCAGTACTCAGGAGGGAGATAGAAACACCCGTTCAGTCAGTACTCAGGAGGGAGATAGAAACACCCGTTCAGTCAGTACTCAGGAGGGAGATAGAAACACCCGCTCAGTCAGTACTCAGGAGGGAGATAGAAACACCCGTTCAGTCAGTACTCAGGAGGGAGATAGAAACACCCTGTAATGAGTGTCTTGGCGCAAGCTTACGGTCTTACAGGAAAAGAGTAAAAAAATAAATTGTGTGTAATTGTGTGTATGTGTGTGTGCCTGTGCGTGCGCGTGTGCACACTTAACGTGTGATCGTGTATGTGTGTGTGTGTGTGTGTGTGTGTGTGTGTGTGTGTGTGCCTGTGCGTGCGCGTGTGCACACTTAACGTGTGATTGTGTATGTGTGTGTGTGTGTGTGTGTGTGTGTGTGTGTGTGTGTGTGTGTGTGCCTGTGCGTGTGCCTGCACACTTAACGTGTGATTGTGTATGTGTGTGTGTGTGTGTGTGCCTGTGCGTGCGCGTGTGCACACTTAACGTGTGATTGTGTATGTGTGTGTGTGTGTGTGTGCCTGTGCGTGTGCCTGCACACTTAACGTGTGATTGTGTATGTGTGTATGTGTGAGTGTATGTGTGTATGTGCGTGTGCCTGTACACTTAACGTGTGATTGTGTATGTGTGTGTGCCTGTGCGTGCGCGTGTGTACACTTAACGTGTGATTGTGTATGTGTGTGTGTATGTGTGTGTGTGTATGTGTGTGTGCCTGTACACTTAACATGTGATTGTGTATTGAGCTGAAAGTCTGTTTAATCACTTCTCCTTAATTTGAGTTAAGCCTGGATCCATATGTTAAATGTCATGAAAATAAAACTTACAATTTAATACCTGCGGAAGGTCTTACTTAGTTCCACCAAATGAACACACTCACACACACACACACACACACACACACACACACACACACACACACACACACACACACACACACACACACCTACTCGAGCATGACTGAGCGGAGGGAAAAACAAATCTCCTTCTCCTCTGCGGTTAGTTTGCGCTAGAGGTTTGCTTTCCCCGTGAAGGAGGAGTACTGAGAGGAAGAAGCACTTCGGCTCAATCAAACAACACGAGCTTCGATGGCCCTCCAGTTAAATATTTTGTTGAGGATGGAAAACGTGCACGTTTCAATTTCATTGAACTACTCTTCAAAACCTACTCAACACATACTCCACGGTGACGGTGTATGTGCCTCTCTGCATGTTAAGTAGTCGCAGCTATTGCATGACCACGATCTAACGCCGCCGTCATGGCAACGTGAGCAAAGTTAGGTTACCAACTTTCAACTGGGATTAGTTGACAAAAACGACATGACGTGACAGTGTAAGAAGTTTTAGGACAGAACGACATGAGGTGACAGTGTAAGAGGTTTTTGGACAGAACAACATTATTTTTTTCACCTTTATTTAACCAGGTAGACAAGTTGAGAACAAGTTCTCATTTACAATTACGACCTGGCCAATATAAAGCAAAGCAGTTCAACACATACAATGACACAGAGTTACACATGGAGCAAAACAAACATACAGTCAATAATACAGTATAAACAAGTCTATATACGATGTGAGCAAATGAGGTGAGATAAGGGAGGTAAAGGCAAAAAAAGGCCATGGTGGCAAAGTAAATACAATATAGCAAGTAAAACACTGGAATGGTAGATTTGCAATGGAAGAATGTGCAAAGTAGAAATAGAAATAATGGGGTGCAAAGGAGCAAAATAAATAAATAAATTAAATACAGTAGGGAAAGAGGTAGTTGTTTGGGCTAAATTATAGGTGGGCTCTGTACAGGTGCAGTAATCTGTGAGCTGCTCTGACAGTTGGTGCTTAAAGCTAGTGAGGGAGATAAGTGTTTCCAGTTTCAGAGATTTTTGTAGTTCGTTCCAGTCATTAGCAGCAGAGAACTGGAAGGAGAGGCGGCCAAAGAAATAATTGGCTTTGGGGGTGACTAGAGAGATATACCTGCTGGAGCGTGTGCTACAGGTGGGAGATGCTATGGTGACCAGCGAGCTGAGATAAGGGGGGACTTTACCTAGCAGGGTCTTGTAGATGACATGGAGCCAGTGGGTTTGGCGACGAGTATGAAGCGAGGGCATACAGGTCGCAGTGGTGGGTAGTATATGGGGCTTTGGTGACAAAACGGATGGCACTGTGATAGACTGCATCCAATTTGTTGAGTAGGGTATTGAAGGCTATTTTGTAAATGACATCGCCAAAGTCGAGGATTGGTAGGATGGTCAGTTTTACAAGGGTGTGTTTGGCAGCATGAGTGAAGGATGCTTTGTTGCGAAATAGGAAGCCAATTCTAGATTTAACTTTGGATTGAAGATGTTTGATATGGGTCTGGAAGGAGAGTTTAAAGTCTAACCAGACACCTAAGTATTTGTAGTTGTCTACGTATTCTAAGTCAGAGCCGTCCAGAGTAGTGATGTTGGACAGGCGGGCAGGTACAGGTAGTGATCGGTTGAAGAGCATGCATTTAGTTTTACTTGTATTTAAGAGCAATTGGAGGCCACGGAAGGAGAGTTGTATGGCATTGAAGCTCGCCTGGAGGGTTGTTAACACAGTGTCCAAAGAAGGGCCAGAAGTATACAGAATGGTGTCGTCTGCGTAGAGGTGGATCAGAGACTCACCAGCAGCAAGAGCGACCTCATTGATGTATACAGAGAAGAGAGTCGGTCCAATAATTGAACCCTGTTGCACCCCATAGAGACTGCCAGAGGTCCGGACAGCAGACCCTCCGATTTGACACACTGAACACTATCAGAGAAGTAGTTGGTGAACCAGACGAGGCAATCATTTGAGAAACCAAGGCTGTTGAGTCTGCCGATGAGGATGTGGTGATTGACAGAGTCGAAAGCCTTGGCCAGATCAACGAATACGGCTGCACAGTAATGTTTCTTATCGATGGCGGTTAAGATATCGTTTAGGACCTTGAGCGTGGCTGAGGTACACCCATGACCAGCTCTGAAACCAGATTGCATAGCAGAGAAGGTATGGTGAGATTCGAAATGGTCGGTAATCTGTTTGTTGACTTGGCTTTCGAAGACCTTATAAAGGTATGGTAGGATAGATATAGGTCTGTAGCAGTTTGGGTCAAGAGTGTCCCCCCCCTTTGAAGAGGGGGGATGACCGCAGCTGCTTTCCAATCTTTGGGAATCTCAGACGACATGAAAGAGAGGTTGAACAGGCTAGTAATAGGGGTGGCAACAATTTCGGCAGATCATTTTAGAAAGAAAGGGTCCAGATTGTCTAGCCCGTCTGATTTGTAGTGGTCCAGATTTTGCAGCTCTTTCGGAACATCAGCTGAACGGATTTGGGAGAAGGACAAATGGGGAAAGCTTGGGCGAGTTGCTGTGGGGGGTGCAGTGCTGTTGACCGGGGTAGGAGTAGCCAGGTGGAAAGCATGGCCAGCCATAGAAAAATGCTTATTGAAATTCTCAATTATGGTGGATTTATCAGTGGTGACAGTGTTTCCTATCTTCAGTGCAGTGGGCAGCTGGGAGGAGGTGTTCTTATTCTCCATGGACTTTACAGTGTCCCAGAACTTTTTTGAGTTAGTGTTGCAGGAAGCAAATTTCTGCTTGAAAAAGCTAGCCTTGGCTTGACATGACGTGACAGTGTAAGAGGTTTTAGGACAGAACGACATGAGGTGACAGTGTAAGAGATTTTAGGACAGAACAACATGACATCATCACCGCTGTCAACTCAATGCGGTCATACAGTAATCCTTCTCATTATGGTAATCATTGACAGTGGATCATTTGCGTAAAATCTGATGATTTAACTCACAACTCTATGGCCTTGTTCCACATGATGACGTATCCAGACAGAACGAAGGACTCGATGTTGACGATGTGTGTGTTGCCACGCTCTGTGCCAACGTACAGCCATTTACTCTGGAAGGGGATGTGGCAAAACGTGATCCTGAAGCAGAAAAAGAAGAATCAGCGTTGACAAATGATCAAATACAATACAATGTGTTTGATTTGGTTGGGTTTGTGTGTGTGTGTGTGTGTGTGTGTTTCTTCCCACCTGTGTAATCAATGTTTTACCTCAGATAATAACCACCCCACTAATTATCCTACTCTCAAATACACCGTATAAATGTACATTTTCCACAATTATATCATAATTATGTTTCGGCTAACTGTCTGTAGATTATGGATTTACGTTGCTTTGCACTGTTTTGATTAGCCCTGTTTTCCCCTGCATCCTTACAAAAGAAGGTGCTACCTAAAAGCATAGAGGGTTATTAAGTTGTCCCCATAGGAGAACCCTATGGTTCTACGTGGAACCCTTTCAACAGCAAAATGTTCTACCTGAAACCAAAAAGGTTTTTCCTATGCGGACAAACAAAACAAATATATATTTTATATTTCCCAGATATTGCCCAAGTTTTGTAATATCACCCCAACACATCACTCCACATCTCCTGGCAGTCAGCGCCTGGTCTCTATGGTGATGACAGGAATGTCCTATTAGACAACAGCCATCAATAAGTCATGTATCATGACCCTGACACAAACAGCAGCTAATCACCAGTGGCCAACCTCTCAAGAGGCAGTCTTCCCCGATGTCCCAAGAGGCAGCCTTCCCCGACGTCCCAAGAGGCAGCCTTCCCCGGCGTCCCAAGAGGCAGCCTTCCCCGGCGTCCCAAGAGGCAGCCTTCCCCGACGTCCCAACAGGCAGTCTTCCCCGACATCCCAAGAGGCAGCCTTCCCCGACGTCCCAAGAGGCAGCCTTCCCCGACGTCCCAAGAGGCAGTCTTCCCCGACGTCCCAAGAGGCAGCCTTCCCCGACGTCCCAAGAGGCAGCCTTCCCCGACGTCCCAACAGGCAGTCTTCCCCGACATCCCAAGAGGCAGCCTTCCCCGACGTCCCAAGAGGCAGTCTTCCCCAATGTCCCAAGAGGCAGCCTTCCCCGACGTCCCAAGAGGCAATCTTCCCAACGTTCCAAGAGGTAGCCTTCCCCGACGTCCCAAGAGGCAGCCTTCCCCGACGTCCCAAGAGGCAGTCTTCCCCGACGTCCCAAGAGGCAGTCTTCCCCGACATCCCAAGAGGCAGCCTTCCCCGACGTCCCAAGAGGCAGCCTTCCCCGACGTCCCAAGAGGCAGCCTTCCCCGACGTCCCAAGAGGCAGCCTTCCCCGACGTTCCAAGAGGCAATCTTCCCCGACGTCCCAACAGGCAGTCTTCCCCGACGTCCCAAGAGGCAGTCTTCCCCGATGTCCCAAGAGGCAGTCTTCCCCGATGTCCCAAGAGGCAGTCTTCCCCGATGTCCCAAGAGGCAGTCTTCCCCGACGTCCCAAGAGGCAGTCTTCCCCAACGTCCCAAGAGGCAGTCTTCCTCAACGTCCCAAGAGGCAGCCTTCCCCAACCTCCCAACAGGCAGTCTTCCCCGACATCCCAAGAGGCAGCCTTCCCCGACGTCCCAAGAGGCAGCCTTCCCCGACGTCCCAAGAGGCATTCTTCCCCGACGTCCCAACAGGCAGTCTTCCCCGACGTCCCAAGAGGCAGTCTTCCCCAACGTCCCAAGAGGCAGTCTTCCCCAACGTCCCAAGAGGCAGTCTTCCCCAACGTCCCAAGAGGCAGTCTTCCCCAGGATAGAAAATGCCCTGCACTTTCTGTTCTTCTGCCTGGTGTTCTCTTATTTTCTTCCCACCCTCTCTCCACAACTCACTACCTCTTTATCTCACTGAACTCTGGAGCCTAGGGCCAAATAACAGGTTTTCAGGCAAAAGCACAGATAGGTTTGTCAACAACAAAAAAACAGTTTGTTTTTTTTACCTTTATTTAACCAGGCAAGTCAGTTAAGAACAAATTCTTATTTTCAATGACGGCCTGGGAACAGTGGGTTAACTGCCTGTTCAGGGGCAGAACAACAGATTTGTACCTTGTCAGCTCGGGGGTTTGAACTCGCAACCTTCCGGTTACTAGTCCAACGCTCTAACCACTAGGCTACCTTACCCTGAAAGCAATTACCATGGCAACAGCTGCAAGCTCTTTTTTTGTTGTTTATCTCTCACGCCGCAGTGTGTTTGCTAATTATTCCATTCCATTTCAGTAGCAAGAGACACTAACGGCTCCATTTCTACCTGTCATTTTCTCAAGTGAAAGCACAAAAGTCAAATGGGAGGCATGTACGAGGGTACTTTACTCACACGTAAAGTTATCCGTAAATACGCTACGTTGACTGTGGAATTATTAGGCAATCAATAAACCCTTCGACAGCGAGCGCATGCTCTGTGTTTATGTGACGTAGTGTATTCAAGTAGGTAAGGTATCTGGCGGTGGCGTCCTCGTGTCAGTCATTCAGTCAGTATTAGCATCCATCACGTTTATAAAGCAGCTTTAACTATTATACAGATCAACACTACTCCTCTCCTGGAGAGAGGATCAGCGGGACCACCCTTCCACCAACCACCCTACTACCTCCACTAACCCTGTGAGATGCAGGATTATTACATAGGAGACAAACGAGATGGAAGACTATTCAATAAGGATTTGGACCTGGTGGGGGAGAATGGTAAAATCAGGAGAGATAGGAGAGAACATCTGTGTGAGACAATGGGGGGGGGTTCTATTTGATTTCACCATGTAACGGTTTTCTTCCGTTGAAGGAGAGGAGGACCAAAATGCAGCGTGGTTGGCGTTCAACATGTTTAATCAAGACCCATACACGAGAACACTACAAAATAACAAACGTGAAAACCGCACCAGTCCTATCTGGTGCAATGACACAAAGACAGAAGACAACCACCCACAAAGTACCCACAGAATATGGCTGCCTAAATATGGTTCCCAATCAGAGACAACGATAGACAGCTGCCTCTATTTGAGGACCAATCTAGGCAACCATAGACATACAAACTACCTAGAAAGGACACAGCACCATAAACATACAAAAAACCCTAGACCAGGCTAAACACATAAATCCCCCTCGTCACACCCTGACCTAACCAAAATAATAAAGAAAACAAAGATAACTAAGGCCAGGGCGTGACACATCATTTCCCGAGTTTTTCTACCAGAAGAAATATCAGCCACATCATCTAGAGAGGAAAGTTACATGAGGTTAGTTAGTCACGACATATGTGAGAATCTTGTTTATTTTTCACCTATTGAGATCTAACAGCGATATCTGAAGAAGAAAAAAATGGATGAGGGATATTTACAAAAACTGAAATTCGGTTTGTTCCTCAAGGTAAAATTGTTGCACCTTTTATGTTTCGCCTTGTGTTTCTCTGATCGTCATAAGAAATGTAATTTATTTCTAAAATAATGAATACATAAATAAACCCCAAAAGCCCTAATCAAAGCAAAGTTTAACACTCCCAACTGATGGAACTAAGCCTTGAAATCAAAGCACTTGGTTTTGGCAGAAATGTGACTAAGTCCCCACTCAGCCAATCAGCTATTAGGAGGCAACCATTTCAGACAGCCCTGTTAGATACTCATGGGGGTGTCCAGACCTCATCTCTCATTTACACTCTATTTGCATAATTTTAATTTAACTGGAAATCAAGAACTTCAGGAGCGAAAAGCAGAGACAAAAACAAGGGGGCGGGAGGGGTAGGGGGATAAAGACAGGGTTTGCACAGGTCTTGGAGAGTGACCGTGTGATGGGGTGAAAGTCAAAAAGGTTTTGTGTGACTCAGACAGCTTGACGAGGGCGCAGTCAACACGGCTCATGATTATCAATTAAATCAGGAGGAGACGTGAGTTCAACTGACCGCCAGCTGGCTGGGCAGCCGAGGAGCTACTATTGGGGGAAATAATTAAGTCACTCGATAGAGATCGATGGAACATGTTGTTTCTCAATCTTGAACACATGACCTTCCCATCTGTTTCTTTGACAGCTTCAGTTTCCCCACTGAGAGGAGATTAGGAGGCCACTTTATGTAACATTGATAGATTGTACATAAGAATTTGTTCTTAACTGATTTTCCTTCCTAATAAAAGTTAAATTAGAGCCATGATACACCACAGTTATCTGAGAGGAGGAGCCAGGATAGACCACAGTTATCTGAGAGGTGGAGCCAGGAAACACCACAGTTATCTGAGAGGAGGAGCCATGAAACACCACAGTTATCTGAGAGGAGGAGCCAGGAAACACCACAGTTATCTGAGAGGAGGAGCCATGAAACACTACAGTTATCTGAGAGGAGGAGCCAGGAAACACCACAGTTATCTGAGAGGAGGAGCCATGAAACACCACAGTTATCTGAGAGGAGGAGCCATGAAACACTACAGTTATCTGAGAGGAGGAGCCAGGAAACACCACAGTTATCTGAGAGGAGGAGCCATGAAACACCACAGTTATCTGAGAGGAGGAGCCATGAAACACCACAGTTATCTGAGAGGAGGAGCCATGATACACCACAGTTATCTCAGAAGGGTAAAACGGGAAAATGGACCATTTAAGTAATTTTGACACCTGTTAATTCAGCTAAAGGTCTCCTCCGTGTGTGTGTGTATGAATGAGCGTATGTGTGTGTGTGTGTGTGTGTGTGTGTGTGTGTGTGTGTGTGTGTGTGTGTGTGTGCTCTGTATAATCCACACACTTATATCATGCCATGGTAAAACAGATTACGTTATCATGAGTAAAACCTGCTGAATGTAAAAAACGCACTCCACTGATGATAGCTATTTTCCATGGAAGAGACGTGAAAAGACATGCATGAACGTACCCACTCTCCACAGTCAGACACATTCATTGGCGAACCTTCGTAAAAGCCCTCTGTCCGAGCGAAACTCTTTAATGCATGTGCATTAAGAGATCACAATAATATCTCTCTCTCTGAGAAATCTGTTTCCTCTTTAGTCAGGTCACCGGTGTGATATTCTAACTGCCTCTTGAGATGCCTGGAATTCATTTTCTCAGCCAGGCACCGAGAAGTACAGAGAAAAAACAGGTTGTTTTTCAGTATAAATCATCTCTGGCACCGAGAAGTATAGAGAAAAAACAGGTTGTTTTTCAGGATAAATAATCTCTGGCATCAAGACGCAAAGAGAATAACCAGGTTGTTTTCAGGATAAATAATCTCTGGCATCAAGACGCAAAGAGAATAACCAGGTTGTTTTCAGGATACATAATCCCTGGCACCGAGACACACAGAGAATAACCAGGTTGTTATTTAGCCAGGCACTGAGAGGCACAGATAATAACCAGGTTGTTATTTAGCCAGGCACTGAGAGGCACAGAGAATAACCAGGTTGTTATTTAGCCAGGCACAGAGAATAACCAGGTTGTTATTTAGCCAGGCACTGAGAGGCACAGAGAATAACCAGGTTGTTATTTAGCCAGATACTGAGAGGCACAGAGAATAACCAGGTTGTTATTTAGCCAGGCACTGAGAGGCACAGAGAATAACCAGGTTGTTATTTAGCCAGGCACTGAGAGGCACTGAGAATAACCAGGTTGTATTCCGGATAAATCATCTCAGGCACTGAGAGGCACAGAGAATAACCAGGTTGTTATATAGCCAGGCACTGAGAGGCACAGAGAATAACCAGGTTGTTATTTAGCCAGGCACTGAGAGGCACAGAGAATAACCAGGTTGTTATTTAGCCAGGCACTGAGAGGCACAGAGAATAACCAGGTTGTATTCCGGATAAATCATCTCAGGCACTGAGAGGCACAGAGAATAACCAGGTTGTTATTTAGCCAGGCACCGAGACACACAGAGAATAACCAGGTTGTTATTTAGCCAGGCACTGAGAGGCACAGAGAATAACCAGGTTGTATTCCGGATAAATCATCTCTGGCACTGAGAGGCACAGAGAATAACCAGGTTGTTATATAGCCAGGCACTGAGAGGCACAGAGAATAACCAGGTTGTTATTTAGCCAGGCACTGAGAGGCACAGAGAATAACCAGGTTGTTATTTAGCCAGGCACTGAGAGGCACAGAGAATAACCAGGTTGTATTCCGGATAAATCATCTCAGGCACTGAGAGGCACAGAGAATAACCAGGTTGTTATTTAGCCAGGCACCGAGACACACAGAGAATAACCAGGTTGTTATTTAGCCAGGCACTGAGAGGCACAGAGAATAACCAGGTTGTATTCCGGATAAATCATCTCTGGCACTGAGAGGCACAGAGAATAACCAGGTTGTTATTTAGCCAGGCACTGAGAGGCACAGAGAATAACCAGGTTGTATTCCGGATAAATCATCTCTGGCACTGAGAGGCACAGAGAATAACCAGGTTGTTATTTAGCCAGGCACCGAGACACACAGAGAATAACCAGGTTGTTATTTAGCCAGGCACTGAGAGGCACAGAGAATAACCAGGTTGTATTCCGGATAAATCATCTCTGGCACTGAGAGGCACAGAGAATAACCAGGTTGTTATTTAGCCAGGCACTGAGAGGCACTGAGAATAACCAGGTTGTTATTTAGCCAGGCACTGAGAGGCACAGAGAATAACCAGGTTGTATTTCAGGATAAAGGATATTTGGCCACCTGTCTACTCAGAATCTAAAGGTGGATCATAATCATGAACTTGTCAGATGTTGTAGGTCTTGTTGCAATTACCAAAAAACATTCCAGTACCGTCCAAGTGGCGCAGCGATCTAAAGCACTGCATATCAGTGATTGAGGCGTCACTACAGACACCCTGGTTCAATTCCAGGCTGTATCACAACTGGCCGTGATTTGGAGTCCCATAGGAAAAAGCACAATTAGCCCAACGCTGTCCGGGTTTGGGTGTAGGCTGTCATTGGAAATAAGAACTTGTTAATTTTACCTTTATTTAACTAGGCAAGTCAGTTAATTAAGAACGACATATTTGAACCTTGTCAGCTCGGGGGTTTGAACTCGCAACCTTCCGCTTACTAGTCCAACACTCTAACCACTAGGCTACCCTTGCCTATGTTAAATAAAGGTTACATGAGAATTATTGTTCTCACAGGGTAGAACATCACAGGAAAGGAAAGACAAGAAGGAGAGGATAGAGGGGTCGAGATGGTAGGAGAGGAGAGGATAGAGGGGTCGAGATGGGAGGAGAGGAGAGGATAGAGGGGTCGAGATGGGAGGAGAGGAGAGGATAGAGGGGTCGAGATGGGAGGAGAGGAGAGGATAGATGGGTCGAGATGGGAGGAGAGGAGAGGATAGAGGGGTCGAGATGGGAGGAAAGGAGAGGATAGAGGGGTCGAGATGGGAGGAGAGGAGAGGACAGAGGGGTCGAGATGGGAGGAGAGGAGAGGATAGAGGGGTCGAGATGGGAGGAGAGACAGTGACAAGGAGATACTACATATCATCTGATTTTGTGTTGATCCAATCACTTATCACCTCTGCTTCGGGAAGATCAAAATTCCTCCAAGGCAATACTACTGCAACTGTTACTCACAAATCTGGTGACTCACAACCACACAAACAACTGAAAAGCATCTGCATGACGTGAAAAATCCTATACCAAAACACACACACCGACATCATAGCAGAAATAATCAGTGCCATCAGATAAAATGTAGCGTACATGTGAACGTGATGGCAATGATCATGGCAGGAAAATGTCACCTCCCACCTAGGAGCTACTGGAAATCTATTACAAATGTCAACTCCCACCTAGGAGCTACTGGAAATCTATTACAAATGTCACCTCCCACCTCGGAGCTACTGGAAACTATTACAAATGTCACCTCCCACCTAGGAGCTACTGGAAATCTATTACAAATGTCACCTCCCACCTAGGAGCTACTGGAAATCTATTACAAATGTCACCTCCCACCTAGGAGCTACTGGAAATCTATTACAAATGTCACCACCCACCTAGGACCTCCTGGAAATCTATTACAAATGTCACCTCCCACATAGGAGCTACTGGAGTTTGCCTGTGCTTACCACCATTCTGTTTATTGTTTTATCCTGAAAAACTCCCCAATCCATATTAACGATTACAAGCATATCCCATTAAATGATGCAGCCACCATTATGCTTGAAAAGCATATGCTTGTTACTCAGCAATGTGTTGGTTTGTACAGTGCCTTGCGAAAGTATTCGGCCCCCTTGAACTTTGCGACCTTTTGCCACATTTCAGGCTTCAAACATAAATATATAAAACTGTATTTTTTGTGAAGAATCAACAACAAGTGGGACACAATCATGAAGTGGAACGACATTTATTGGATATTTCAAACTTTTTTAACAAATCAAAAACTGAAAAATTGGGCGTGCAAAATTATTGTCCCACTTGTTGTTGATTCTTCACAAAAAATTACAGTTTTATATCTTTATGTTTGAAGCCTGAAATGTGGCAAAAGGTCGCAAAGTTCAAGGGGGCCGAATACTTTCGCAAGGCACTGTATTTTGCCCCTAACATAACACTTTGTATTCAGGACAAAAAGTGAATCGTTTTGCCACATTTCTTGCAGTAATACTCAAGAACCTCTTTTCACTCTGTAAATCAGGTCAATCAGGTTAGTATTATGGAGCACTGTACCTACAGAGCATTCAGAAAGTATTCAGACCCCTTCCCCTTTTTCACATTTTGTTACGTTAGACTTATTCTAAGATGTATTAAATATTTTCCTCATCAATCTACACACACTACCCCATAATGACATCACAATACCCCATTATGACATCACAATACCCCCATAATGACAAAGCAAAAACAGCTATGAGACTCCAAATTGAGTTCAGGTGCATCCTGTTTCCATTGATCATCCTTAAGGTGTTTCTACAACTTGATTGGTCCACCTGTGGTAAATTCAATTGATTGGACATGATTTGGAAAGGCACAAACCTATTTTTTTCCCATTTAATTTAACCTCTATTTAACTAGTCAAGTCAGTTAAGAACAAATTCTAATTTACAATGACGGCCTACCAAAGGCAAAAGGCCTCCTGTGGGGACGGCGGTGGAATTAAAAAATATTAAATAAATGAAATAAAAAATATAGGACAAAACACACATCACGACAAGAGAGACAACACAACACTACAAAAAGAGAGACCTACGACAACAACATAGCATGGCAAAAACACATGACAACACAGCATGGTAGCAGCACAACATGACAACAACATGGTAACAACACAACATGGCAGCAGCATAAACAGGGCACAAACATTGTTGGGCACAGACAACAGCACAAAGGGAAAGAAGGTAGAGACATTTACATTTACATTTAAGTCATTTAGCAGACGCTCTTATCCAGAGCGACTTACAGCAACAATACATCATGCAAAGCAGCCACAACTGTCATTAAGAGTCTTTGAATGAAGAGATTGAGATTAAACTGTCCAGTTTGAGTGTTTGTTGCAGCTCGTTCCAGTCGCTAGCTGCAGCAAACTGAAAAGACAAGCGACCAGGGGATGTGTGTGCTTTGGGGACCTTTAACAGAATGTGACTGGCAGAAGGGGTGTTGTATATGGAGGATGAGGGCTGCAGTAGATTTCTCAGATAGGGGGGGAGTGAGGCCTAAGGGTTTTATAAATAAGCATCAAACAGTGGGTCTTACGACAGGTATACAGTGATGACCAGTTCACAGAGGAGTATAGAGCGCAGTGATGTGTCCTATAAGGGGCATTGGTGGCAAATCTGATGGCCGAATGGTAAAGAATATCTAGCCGCTCGAGAGCACCCTTACCTGCCGATCTTTAAATTATGTCTCCATAATCTAGCATGTGTAAAATGATCATCTGAATTAGTGTTAGTTTGGCAGCTGGGGTGAAATAGGAGCAAGTCTAGATTTAACTTTGGCCTGACGCTTTGATATGTGATGAGAGAAAGACTAGCCACACTCCCAAGTACTTGTATGAGGTGACTTCCTCAAACCTCTAAACACTCAGATGTAGTAATCACACCGGTGGGGAGAGGGGCATTCTTCTTACCAATCCACATGACCTTTGTTTTGTAGGTGTTCAGAACAAGGTCAAGGGTAGAGAAAGCTTGTTGGACAAAGAAAGCTTTATTGTAGAGCATTTAACACAAAATCTGGGGAGGGGCCAACTGAGTATAAGACTATATCATCTGCATAAAAATGGATGAGAGAGCTTCCTACTGCCTGAGCTATGTTGTTGATGTAAATTGAGAAGAGCGTGGGACCTAGGATTGAGCCTTGGAGTACTCCCTTGGTGACAGGCAGAAGGAATTGTCAGTGGAGCTTCGAAACAGATTGTTTTGAGGCAAAGATTTGCGGAAGGGTACCAACACACTTCTGCAACATTTAAGGTCCCAAAGAAAGAACACGGTGGCCTCCATCATTCTTCAATGGAAGAAGTTTGGAACCACCAAGACTCCTAGAGCCACCCGGCCAAACTGACAATCGGGGAGAAGGGCTTTGGTCAGGGAGGTGACCAAGAACACGATGGTCACTCTGACAGAGCTCCAAAGTAAATCTATGGAGATGGGAGAACCTTCCAGAAGGACTGCCATCAATGCAGCACTCTACCAATCAGGCCTTCATGGTAGAGTGGCCAGACGGAAGCCACTCCTCAGTAAAAAGCACATGACAGTCCACTTGGAGTTGGCCAAAAGCAGAGGTGGAAAAAGTACCCAAATTCATTACTTGATTAGAAATAAAGATACCTTAATAGAAAATGACTCAAATAAAAGTGAAAGTCACCCAGTAAAATTCTATCTGAGTAAAAATCTAGAATGTATTTGGCTAAAATATACTTAAGTATCAAAAGTAAAAGTAAAAATAATTAACAATTCCTGATATGAAGAGAACCAAAAGGCACAAATTTTATTTACGGATAGCCAGGGGCACATTCCAACACAATTTGCTGGCGGCACAGTTCAATGTATCAACAGTTCAACAATACCTGTACTGAAGTCATAAAGCAGACGAATCAGGACTTTACCTGGCTGAGCAGACAGGCAGCCTGGAACATTCCTTAAATACCTGACGAGAGGGAACTCATTTGCAAATAAAGCGTTTGTGTTTAGTAGGTCCTCCAGATGAGAGGCAGTAGGGATGACCGGGGATTTTCTCTTTAAGGGTGGAGTACATTATTTTCTTTAGGAATGTAGTGGAGTAAAAATAAAAGTTTTCAAAAATATAAATAGTAAAATACAGATACCCCAAAAAGTAGTACTTTAAAGTATTTTTCAACACTGGACAAAAGGCACCTAAAGACTCTCAGACCATGAGAAACAAGATTTTCTGGTCTGATGAAACCAAGATTGAACTCTTTGGCCTGAATGCCAAGTGTCACATCTGGAGGAGACCTGTCACCATCCCTAAAGTGAAGCATGGTGGTGGCAGCATCATGCTGAAGGGTTGTTTTTAAGCGGCAGGGACCAGGAGACTAGTCAGGTTTGAAGGAAAGATGAACGGAGCAAATCCTTAATCCTTAATGAAAACATGCTTCAGAGTGCTCAGAATCTCAGACTGCTGTGAAGGTTCTCATTCCAGCAGCACAATAAACCAGAGCACACAGACAAGACAACGCAGGACTGGCTTCGGAACAAGTCGCTGAATGTCCTTGAGTGACCCAGCCTGAGCCCGGACTTGAACCCGATCGAACATCTCTGGAGAGACCTTGAGAGGATCTGTAGAGAAGAATGAGAGAAACTCCCAAAATACAGGTATTCCAATCTTGTAGTGTCATACTCAAGAAGACTTGAGAAGACTTGAGTCTGTAATCGCTTCAGCAAAGTTCTGAGTAAAGGGTCTGAATACTTAAGTAGAGTTAAATTACTGTTATGCACAAACTTATAAAAACCTGTTTTACTTTGTCATTATGGGGTGTTGTATGTAGATAGATGGGGGGGCGTTTTAATCCATTTTAGAATAAGGCAGTAACATAACAAAATGTGGAAAAAGTCAAGGGTTCCAAATAATATCCGAATGCACTCTGCAATGTTGTTGATCCATCCTCAGGTTTCTCCTATCACAGCCATTAAACTCTGCAACTGTTTTAACGCGCTAGAGACTCTTTCCGCGGCAACGTGGAAATCTACTTAACATAATAAACAAAATCCCAAACAAAATCCGTCAATTTAAGCTAGAGATATGTTTTTTTTTTTTGCATCTCAACCCACAGCATTGGCTAATGTTGCATCTTACGCATCTTCAGTGAAAGGTAGCAGAGCTAGAACAATGTCTGTTAAAACCATGAGAATATCTCGAAAATCAATCTTCTCACTGTATCGTATGCAGCATCCAAACGGTTTGGGCTCTCGCGAACACGACGGTGTTCTCCGTTTTGCTCTACGACTCCCCCCAAATGCATCTTGGGACTCTTCTGAAGTCAGACATTCTGAACAGATTGGGAAACGCGCTAACCACTCTGCAGAAAGTTGAGACTCTAAAAACAACTGTAAATTTCGGTGTTCCTCAAGGTTCCGTTTTAGGACCGCTGTTGTTTTCACTATATATTTTACCTCTTGGGGATGTTATTCGAAAACATAATGTTAACTTTCACTGCTATGCGGATGATACACAGCTGTACATTTCAATGAAACATGGTGAAGCCCCAAAATTGCCCTCGCTAGAAGCATGTGTTTCAGACATAAGGAAGTGGATGGCAGCAAACTTTCTACTTTTAAACTCGGATAAAACAGAGATGCTTGTTCTAGGTCCCAAGAAACAAAGAGATCTTCTGTTGAATCTGACAATTAATCTTAATGGTTGTACAGTCATCTCAAATAAAACTGTGAAGGACCTCGGCGTTACTCTGGACCCTGATCTCTCTTTTGAAGAACATATCAAGACCATTTCAAGGACAGCTTTTTCCATCTACGTAACATTGCAAAAATCAGAAACTTTCTGTCCAAAAATGATGCAGAAAAATTAATCCATGCTTTTGTCACTTCTAGGTTAGACTACTGCAATGCTCTACTTTCCGGCTACCCGGATAAAGCACTAAATAAACTTCAGTTAGTGCTAATTACGGCTGCTAGAATCCTGACTAGAACCAAAAAATTTGATCATATTACTCCAGTGCTAGCCTCCCTACACTGGCTTCCTGTCAAAGCAAGGGCTGATTTCAAGGTTTTACTGCTAACCTACAAAGCATTGCATGGGCTTGCTCCTACCTATCTCTCTGATTTGGTCCTGCCGTACATACCTACACGTACGCTACGGTCACAAGACGCAGGCCTCCTAATTGTCCCTAGAATTTCTAAGCAAACAGCTGGAGGCAGGGCTTTCTCCTATAGAGCTCCATTTTTATGGAACGGTCTGCCTACCCATGTCAGAGACGCAAACTCGGTCTCAACCTTTAAGTCTTTACTGAAGACTCATCTCTTCAGTGGGTCATATGATTGAGTGTAGTCTGGCCCAGGAGTGGGAAGGTGAACGGAAAGGCTCTGGAGCAACGAACCACCCTTGCTGTCTCTGCCTGGCCGGTTCCCCTCTTTCCACTGGGATTCTCTGCCTCTAACCCTATTACAGGGGCTGAGTCACTGGCTTGCTGGGGCTCTCTCATGCCGTCCCTGGAGGGGGTGCGTCACCTGAGTGGGTTGATTCACTGATGTGGTCATCCTGTCTGGGTTGGCGCCCCCCCCCCTTGGGTTGTGCCATGGCGGAGATCTTTGCGGGCTATACTCAGCTTTGTCTCAGGGTGGTAAGTTGGTGGTTGAAGATATCCCTCCAGTGGTGTGGGGGCTGTGCTTTGGCAAAGTGGGTGGGGTTATATCCTTCCTGTTTGGCCCTGTCCGGGGGTGTCCTCGGGTGGGGCCACAGTGTCTCCTGACCCCTCCTGTCTCAGCCTCCAGTATTTATGCTGCAGTAGTTTATGTGTCGGGGGGCTGGGGTCAGTTTGTTATATCTGGAGTACTTCTCCTGTCCAATTCGGTGTCCTGTGTGAATCTAAGTGTGCGTTCTCTAATTCTCTCCTTCTCTCTCTCGGAGGACCTGAGCCCTAGGACCATGCCCCAGGACTACCTGACATGATGACTCCTTGCTGTCCCCAGTCCACCTGGCCGTGCTGCTGCTCCAGTTTCAACTGTTCTACCTTATTATTATTCGACCATGCTGGTCATTTATGAACATTTGAACATCTTGGCCATGTTCTGTTATAATCTCCACCCGGCACAGCCGGAAGAGGACTGGCCACCCCACATATGCTCTCTCTAATTCTCTTTCTTTCTCTCTCTCGGAGGACCTGAGCCCTAGGACCATGCCCCAGGACTACTTGACATGATGACTCCTTGCTGTCCCCAGTCCACCTGGCCGTGCTGCTGCTTCAGTTTCAACTGTTCTGCCTTATTATTATTCGACCATGCTGGTCATTTATGAACATTTGAACATCTTGGCCATGTTCTGTTATAATCTCTACCCGGCACAGCCAGAAGAGGACTGGCCACCCCACATAGCCTGGTTCCTCTCTAGGTTTCTTCCTAGGTTTTGGCCTTTCTAGGGAGTTTTTCCTAGCCACCGTGCATCTACACCTGCATTGCTTGCTGTTTGGGGTTTTGGGCTGGGTTTCTGTACAGCACTTTGAGATATCAGCTGATGTACGAAGGGCTATATAAATAAATTTGATTTGATTTGATTTGAACACGTGTCGGTTGTTTTGCTCTTGGCTACCCACGAGCCTCACAAGACTGGTCTGAAGGATAAATGGAGATCGTTTAGTGTCAAAAATAAGGGTTTAAATACATGTCAATAATTTTTTTTAAAGCTTATAGTTTAATATATATGGTTTGTATACATAGTCTAGTGAGTGTGTATATATAGTCTAGTGAGTGTGTATATAGTGTGTATATATAGTCTAGTGAGTGTGTATATGGTGTGTAGATATAGTCTAGTGAGTGTGTATTTGGTGTGTAGATATAGTCTCGTGAGTGTGTATTTAGTGTGTATATATAGTCTAGTGAGTGTGTATTTAGTGTGTGTATATAGTCTAGTGAGTGTATATATAGTCTAGTGAGTGTATATATATAGTCTAGTGAGTGTGTATATATAGTCTAGTGAGTGTATATATAGTCTAGTGAGTGTATATATAGTCTAGTGAGTGTATATATAGTCTAGTGAGTGTGTATATAGTGTATATATAGTCTAGTGAGTGTGTATATAGTGTATATATAGTCTAGTGAGTGTGTATATATAGTCTAGTGAGTGTATATAGTGTATATATAGTCTAGTGAGTGTGTATATGGTGTGTAGATATAGTCTAGTGAGTGTGTATATATAGTCTAGTGCAGGGGTGTCAAAGTCAAATGGACGGAGGGCCAAATAAAAAATTTAGCTACAAGCCGAGGGCCGGACTGTTCGAATGTTCATTGAAAAATGTTTAAATGACGCATATAGTCTAGTGAACCTAATTGAACCTACTGAAAACCTAACAAATATATTCCAATATGATCAGATAAATAAAGCAATATTTTCTTATGGCTCTGTCAGTAATCTTTAATTTTCAACAGACACAAAAGACAAATTTCCTTTATATAAAAATCCCCATAACATGAACATTAAATGAAAGAAACCGGTATTCAAGGCACCATCAGTAGCCTATATTTTCTATTTTAGCAAAAGTGGGCTAAATTTACTTCAAAGAAAAAAACAATAATAGCAATTTTCTATCATCCACTCAACTGAAATATTTTTAAAATATAATTGGATTGAAATACAATAAAATAAAGTGCAAAAATCTATTAATCAAAAACAACACTTTGTTTAAGGAGAAGTAACATGCAGTGAAAACAAATATTAAACTTTAACTTTTAAACTTGAACTGAGTAAAAACTCTAAATATGTGATTGCACAGTAATGTTCACTTGTTTGAGGTTGAGGGTGATACTTGGTGGTGTCCATTCTTTTCCACAAGTTCATCAATGTTCGGGGTAAGGCTCTGAGCTGAGGAAATCCTCAGAATTGAGTGGAGGTGTTCAGCAGTAAGTCGACTTCTGTGTGATGTTTTGTTCAGGTTCATCAAAGAAAAAAGTTGTTCACACAGGTATGTGCTGCCAAACATAGACAACGTTTGAGCAGCCTGGATGCGCAGCTGGGGCATTGTGTCGGGGAGGAAACGGGCGAACTCCGCAGCACCCACTGCCGCATATTTTGCCCTCAGTGCATCATTGCATTGGAGGTCAATCAACTCCATTTGGAGGTTTGGTGGTGAGCTTTCCACGTCAACAGCAAATGGGTTACCGAGCAGTTCCAACCTGCTTTTTTGTGCTTCAAAGTCAGCAAATCGGCGTCGAAAGTCAGCGGCAAGCATACCTATTTTATCAGCCAACTGTGCGCTCGGGAACGCACTGGTAGAGAGCTTCTCTTTCATGGTCTGGCAGCTGGGAAAGTGGCTCAAATTTTCTTTCCGCATCTGCGTCTCCCACAGAGTCAGTTTGGTTTTAAATGCCTTCACTGTACTGTACATATCAGAGATGACATGATCCCGACCCTGCAGCTGCAAGTTCATTGCATTCAGATGACTCGTAATGTCACACAGAAAAGCCATTTCACACAGAAACATTTCGTCTCGGAGTTGTGTTGTGTCTTTCCCTTTGCTGTCCAAGAACAGACAAATCTCCTCACGAAGCTCGAAACATCTTTGAAGCACCTTTCCCTGGCTTAGCCATCGCACCTCTGTGTGATAAGGCAAATCACCATGCTCCGTTTCTAACTCCGTCAGAAATGCCTTGAACTGGCGGTGATTCAAACCTTTGGCTCTGATAAAGTTAACTGTGCGCGTGATGATGCTCATTACATGCTCCATTTTCAAGGCTTTACCGCACAACGCTTCCTGGTGTATGATACAATGATAAGCTGTCAGCTCACCTGTCGCGTTTTCCTCTTGCATCTTTTCCCGTATCTTCGCCACCAGTCCGCTCCTGTGTCCACACATCGCAGGTGCTCCGTCGGTTGTCAAACCCACGAGTTTTTCCCAAGGCAGCTCCATCTCATTTACACATCTTGACACCTCTTCATACAAATCATGCCCCGTAGTTGTGCCATGCATAGGACGTAAAGCCAAAAACTCCTCTGTCACGCTTAGGCTGGAGTCCACTCCGCGGATGAAAATTGACAACTGGGCAATGTCAGAAATGTCGGTGCTCTCATCCACAGCCAAGGAATATGCAATGAAATCTTTTCCCTTTTTCACAAGCTGCTCTTTTAGATTGATGGACAACTGGTCTACTCTCTCAGCAATGGTGTTTCTGCTCAGACTCACATTTAAAAAGAGTTGCCTTTTTTCTGGGCAAACTTCGTCACAAACTTTAATCATGCAGTTTTTGATGAAATCCCCCTCCGTAAATGGCCGGGCTGATTTAGCGATCTCTTCTGCCAAAATAAAACTGGCCTTGACAGCAGCCTGGCCTTGTGATTTGGCTTTTTTGAACAGAGCCTGTCGAGATTTGAGGCCTCGTTTTAATTCCTCTGCCTTTTGTAGCCTTTGTTCCATGTCCATATTCTTGTTTTTGTCCGCGTGTTTCGTTTCATAATGTCGTCTCAGATTATACTCTTTCAGTACCGCCACACTTTCTCCACACAGAAGACACACAGGTTTTCCAGCTACCTCCGTGAACATATACTCCGACTCCCACCTTGTTTGAAACCCCCGGTTCTCAGTGTCCACCTTCCGTTTTGCCATTTTTGATGGGTATCTGAAAGTTAATTTTACTGTGATGCTGACGACTGCTGTGCCAATAAATATTGAAATGAAGCAGCCTACTGCTCGGTGCGTCACCGTTGCATTGTGGGAAATGTAGTATTGGTGCGTGTAAAAGATCTGCGGGCTGCCGGCTTGCTGCGGTCTGCGGGCCGGTTCTAATAATAAATCAAGATCATCCCAGGGGCCGTAAAAAACCTTCTCGCGGGCCGGATGTGGCCCGCGGGCCTTGACTCTGACATATGTGGTCTAGTGAGTGTGTATATGGTGTGTAGATATAGTCTCGTGAGTGTGTATTTAGTGTGTATATATAGTCTAGTGAGTGTGTATATATAGTCTAGTGAGTGTGTATATGGTGTGTATATATAGTCTAGTGAGTGTGTATATGGTGTATAGATATATTCTAGTGAGTGTGTATTTAGTGTGTATATATAGTCTAGTGAGTGTGTATATATAGTCTAGTGAGTGTGTATATGGTGTGTAGATATAGTCTAGTGAGTGTGTATATATAGTCTAGTGAGTGTGTATATGGTGTGTAGATATAGTCTCGTGAGTGTGTATTTAGTGTGTATATATAGTCTAGTGAGTGTGTATATATAGTCTAGTGAGTGTGTATATGGTGTGTATATATAGTCTAGTGAGTGTGTATATGGTGTATAGATATATTCTAGTGAGTGTGTATTTAGTGTGTATATATAGTCTAGTGAGTGTGTATATATAGTCTAGTGAGTGTGTATATGGTGTGTATATATAGTCTAGTGAGTGTGTATATATAGTCTAGTGAGTGTGTATATGGTGTGTATATATAGTCTAGTGAGTGTGTATATGGTGTGTAGATATAGTCTAGTGAGTGTGTATTTAGTGTGTATATATAGTCTAGTGAGTGTGTAGATATAGTCTAGTGAGTGTGTATATGGTGTGTAGATATAGTCTAGTGAGTGTGTATATAGTGTGTATATATAGTCTAGTGAGTGTGTATATGGTGTGTGTATATAGTCTAGTGAGTGTGTATATGGTGTGTATATATAGTCTAGTTAGTGTGTATATGGTGTGTATATATAGTCTAGTGAGTGTGTATATGGTGTTTATATATAGTCTAGTTAGTGTGTATATAGTGTGTATATATAGTCTTGTGAGTGTGTATATGGTGTGTATATATAGTCTAGTTAGTGTGTATATGGTGTGTATATATAGTCTAGTGAGTGTGTATATAGTGTGTAGATATAGTCTAGTTAGTGTGTATATGGTGTGTATATATAGTCTAGTGAGTGTGTATATGGTGTGTATGTATAGTCTAGTGAGTGTGTATTTGGTGTGTAGATATAGTCTAGTGAGTGTGTATTTAGTGTGTATATATAGTCTAGTGAGTGTGTATATGGTGTGTATATATAGTCTAGTGAGTGTGTATATGGTGTGTATATATAGTCTAGTGAGTGTGTATATGGTGTGTAGATATAGTCTAGTGAGTGTGTATTTAGTGTGTATATATAGTCTAGTGAGTGTGTATATGGTGTGTATATATAGTCTAGTTAGTGTGTATATGGTGTGTAGATATAGTCTAGTGAGTGTGTATATGTAGTCTAGTGAGTGTGTATATGGTGTGTATATATAGTCTAGTGAGTGTGTATATGTAGTCTAGTGAGTGTGTATATGGTGTGTAGATATAGTCTAGTGAGTGTGTATATGGTGTGTAGATATAGTCTAGTGAGTGTGTATATGGTGTGTATATATAGTCTAGTGAGTGTGTATATGGTGTGTAGATATAGTCTAGTGAGTGTGTATATGGTGTGTATATATAGTCTAGTGAGTGTGTATTTCGTGTGTATATATAGTCTAGTGAGTGTGTATATGGTGTGTAGATATAGTCTAGTGAGTGTGTATATGGTGTTTATATAAAGTGAATGTGCGTAAGGTCGTTCCAGATAGTTCAGCTACCATAAATTGACTATTTAGCAGTCTGGCTATTTAGTATTCTTATAGCGGCAATAGCCTAGTGGTTAGAGTGTTGGGCCAATAACCGAAAAGTTGCTGGATTGAATCCCCAAGCTGACAAGGTAAAAAATGTGTCGTTCTGCCACTGAACAACGCTGTTAACCCACTGTTCCCCAGTAGGCTGTCATTGTAAATAAGAAATTTGATCTTAACTGATCTGCCTAGTTCAATAAAAATTAGAAGCTGTCTCAGAGCATGTTGGTCTGAGAGCCGCTGAGAGCCGATGCTCTGGAACCATATGCTGGATGGTAGCAGAGTGAGCAGTCTGTGTCTTGGGTATTTTTCGGCCATCCTCTGACACCGCCTGACATAGAGGTCCCGGATGGCAGGAAGCTCGGCCCCAGTGATGTATTGGGCTGTCCGCAGTGATTTTCCGTCAGGGGTGGTGCAATTAACATACCAAGCGGTGATGCAATCATTCAAGATGCTCTCGATGGACCATGTTAGTGATGTCCTTAGTGATGTGGACGCCATAGAACTTGATGCTGTCGACCCGCTTCACAAAGTTCCTTATTACAAAGGAAAGTGATGATATTGAAAGCAAAACATAAACCCAAAAGTATTGACAGCGAAACAAAATATCTATCGAGGAAATAATTATTATGTTACACTGAAGTTAAACAGGGTTGGTCCTGGTCCCTGGATGGGAGACCAGATGTATACCACTGCTGGTTTACTTCTGAAGTTAAACAGGGTTGGTCCTGGTCCCTGGATGGGAGACCAGATGTATACCACTGCTGGTTTACTTCTGAAGTTAAACAGGGTTGGTCCTGGTCCCTGGATGGGAGACCAGATGTAGCTGGAAGTGTTCAAAAGAAATGTGTTGAGAAAAAATAAATAATGCAGAGATTTTTTTTCACATGTGAAAGTTGATAGTTATATTCTTTTAAATGCTAATCCTTTGCACATGAACGGCCGCTCATTCGAGAATAATTTGCTATGTATATATTTAGTGCCGTATGACGTTGTTGTCTCCTCCTCGCCGGTCCGTCTGCTGGAGAGTCAGTTCATCAGAGAGTCTCTGGTTAACTTCGCCAGAAGTCACAATGTCCTCTCTGTTGGAGTTCAGTTCATCAGAGAGTCTCTGTTTAACTTCCCCAGAAGTCACAATGTCCTCTCTGTTGGAGTTCAGTTCATCAGAGAGTCTCTGGTTAACTTCCCCAGAAGTCACAATGTCCTTTCTGTTGGAGTTCAGTTCATCAGAGAGTCTCTGTTTAACTTCCCCAGAAGTCACAATGTCCTCTTTGTTGGAGTTCAGTTCATCAGAGAGTCTCTGGTTAACTTTCCCAGAAGTCACAATGTCCTCTCTGTTGGAGTTCAGTTCATCAGAGAGTCTCTGGTTAACTTCCCCAGAAGTCACAATGTCCTTCGTGGTCGTAGCTTTCTCAACGGCTCTGGATAGTGTCTGTTGTAGTTGGAAGCGTCAGGCCTACAGATGGTAGTTGCAGAGAATAGATGCTTACGCAGTGTTCGGTATTCTCGTACTAGACTTAAGTAATTCCCAGCTGCAGACCAGTAACTATACGTCTAGGATTTGCTCTTATTCTGTAGTGATTTGATAGTCTCAGAGTTGAAGCATTTCCAGCCGTTTAGCCCAAACTACACGCTCTCTGGTCTCCTGGGCCTATAGAAATGCATACATTCCGACATGGGGACTCCGTCCCGGCGTTCTCTGACTTGATGTACATTTTGCAGGAGGTGTGTTTTATACTCTGTGGAAGAAGGGGCGGTTCCATGATGCCTGATGTTATGTCTGGCCTCACGGGGGCGTGGCCACTGACTAGTTCAACTTTATATGCAAATCAATACTTTCATTTAGAAGGTTAACATCACATTACATCTTAACAAAAAATAGTTTAATGTTCAATCACATACGTTTCGCAACATTTACATGTAAACCTGACAGATGGGAAATGTACTTGTGTGTGTTTCCTGTCCCTCATGAGATCACCAAATGAAACACACTCGTCATGACTGTCCCTTAAGTGTCCACAGACCTCTCCCACATTCTCAAAAATAGAAATATTGTTTAATTATTCAAACGTTTGATGTCCAAGAGTCTCTCTGTGTTCCACAGTTCACATTCCGATCTGGAACACTACAGAGAATAGAGGTATGTATTTTATGACCGACCATAAAACGGGCCGACTTCCCGCTCTCCTCCTCTACGAGAGAGAGAGCACGCTGTAGAGTGGACCCATTGTCACTTGATCCTTCAGATCGTCACAGGAGAGTCATGACACTACGACTAATTTCTACTTCTTAGATCAGCAGAAATGTCCTTTGAGGGTGATTCAGAAGTAATAATCAAGTAATTATGCAAATACTGTGGATTTACGTTAGTGGCTAATTAACAAGCATCAGTATGATGCATTCACTATTTGTCCTTCAATGTTTATGAATCACACTTGGAAAGTATTCAGACCCCTTGACTCTTTACAGTCTAGGATAAAGTTATCTATTTCCTTTGACAAAGCAGCCATTTTTCTTCACCAACGAAATGACAATGAGTCAAAAGTTTAATATAAATGGAAGAAAAAAAACACTAGTAGTCGCGTTGCAATAATTTATCAACTAGCGTTTCCACAGCAAGGTTTGTTTATCAGGCCTTTAACGATATTAGAAAGACCTTCACAATATCTTCCCAAAGATTCCTCGCTGTTTCTTCTCTTTTTTTAACAGTTCAAACAAGAAGACCACAACACACAAAAATATCCTTTCAAAGTATCTATCTTTCCCTCTCTCTTCTTCAAGCACAAAGAATGTATAATTCATTCCCCCCCCCCCCCCCTCTGAAGCTTGCCCCCAAAGGACACCTGAGAGTAAATCAAAGTGAAAGGGGCCAGTAAAAGAGATAGCTCAAACTTCTCTAACTTTGCCTCAAGACTCAATAAAAAACACTCACCACCACAATGCTGAATGTCGCAAACATCAACAAACTCCTCATCTTTCAAAATGCCGTGGCTTAGCCATTCAGACAGCATCTGCTTGACCTTGTCTGCCCTGAACGAGACAGATTTATTCTGCCCTACCAAGCAAAAAGGCAGTAACTAATAATTTGGCAGAAAATGAGTTCACGTCATTTTTGCTACATTAAACTCATGCTTAATCATGTGGACACGTATTCTGCCTCTGTTGTATTGTGTTTTGGAGAAAATGGGGGTCATGTTATCAGTAACTGTATAAAGTTACTGTGAAAACCAAGGTAAATAAAAGCCATTTTTCTCAGTTCCACGCTATGAGCAGTTACTGCTTTTTTGCTTGGTAGGGCAGTACAGATGAACGATCCAATACAACCTACTACATGTTACCCAGCCAATACAACCTACTACATATGACCCCTCAATACAACCTACTACATATTAACCCTCGATACAGCATACTACATATGACCCAGCCAATACAACCTACTACATGTTACCCAGCCAATACAACCTACTACATATGACCCCTCAATACAACCTACTACATATGACCCAGACAATACAACCTACTACATGTTACCCAGCCAATACAACCTACTACATGTTACCCCTCAATACAACCTGCTATATACAACCTACTACATATGACCCCTCAATACAACCAACTACATATGACCCAGCCAATACAACCTACTACATATGACCCAGCCAATACAACCTACTACATATGACCCAGCCAATACAACCTACTACATGTTACCCAGCCAATACAACCTACTACATGTTACCCAGCCAATACAACCTACTACATATGACCCAGCCAATACAACCTACTACATGTTACCCAGCCAATACAACCTACTACATATGACCCAGCCAATACAACCTACTACATATGACCCCTCAATACAACCTACTACATATGACCCAGCCAATACAACCTACTACATGTTACCCAGCCAATACAACCTACTACATATGACCCCTCAATACAACCTACTACATATGACCCAGACAATACAACCTACTACATGTTACCCAGCCAATACAACCTACTACATGTTACCCCTCAATACAACCTGCTATATACAACCTACTACATATGACCCCTCAATACAACCAACTACATATGACCCAGCCAATACAACCTACTACATATGACCCAGCCAATACAACCTACTACATATGACCCAGCCAATACAACCTACTACATGTTACCCAGCCAATACAACCTACTACATGTTACCCAGCCAATACAACCTACTACATATGACCCAGCCAATACAACCTACTACATGTTACCCAGCCAATACAACCTACTACATGTTACCCAGCCAATACAACCTACTACATATGACCCCTCAATACAACCTACTACATATGACCCAGACAATACAACCTACTACACGTTACCCAGACAATACAACCTACTACATATGACCCAGACAATACAACCTACTACATATGACCCCTCGATACAACCTACTACATATGACCCAGCCAATACAACCTACTACATGTTACCCAGCCAATACAACCTACTACATGTTACCCCTCAATACAACCTACTACATATTAACCCTCGATACAGCATACTACATATGACCCAGCCAATACAACCTACTACATATGACCCAGACAATACAACCTACTACACGTTACCCAGACAATACAACCTACTACATATGACCCAGACAATACAACCTACTACATATGACCCCTCGATACAACCTACTACATATGACCCAGCCAATACAACCTACTACATATGACCCAGCCAATACAACCTACTACATATGACCCAGCCAATACAACCTACTACATATGACCCAGCCAATACAACCTACTACATGTTACCCAGCCAATACAACCTACTACATATGACCCAGCCAATACAACCTACTACATATGACCCAGCCAATACAACCTACTACATATGACCCAGCCAATACAACCTACTACATGTTACCCAGCCAATACAACCTACTACATGTTACCCAGCCAATACAACCTACTACATATGACCCCTCAATACAACCTACTACATATGACCCAGCCAATACAACCTACTACATGTTACCCAGCCAATACAACCTACTACATGTTACCCAGCCAATACAACCTACTACATATGACCCAGCCAATACAACCTACTACATGTTACCCAGCCAATACAACCTACTACATGTTACCCAGCCAATACAACCTACTACATGTTACCCAGCCAATACAACCTACTACATGTTACCCAGCCAATACAACCTACTACATGTTACCCAGCCAATACAACCTACTACATGTTACCCAGCCAATACAACCTACTACATGTTACCCAGCCAATACAACCTACTACATGTTACCCAGCCAATACAACCTACTACATGTTACCCAGCCAATACAACCTACTACATGTTACCCAGCCAATACAACCTACTACATGTTACCCAGCCAATACAACCTACTACATGTTACCCAGCCAATACAACCTACTACATGTTACCCCTCGATACAACCTACTACATATGACCCAGCCAATACAACCTACTACATATGACCCAGCCAATACAACCTACTACATATGACCCAGACAATACAACCTACTACATGTTACCCAGCCAATACAACCTACTACATGTTACCCAGCCAATACAACCTACTACATATGACCCAGCCAATACAACCTACTACATATGACCCAGCCAATACAACCTACTACATATGACCCAGACAATACAACCTACTACATATGACCCAGCCAATACAACCTACTACATATGACCCAGCCAATACAACCTACTACATATGACCCAGCCAATACAACCTACTACATATGACCCAGCCAATACAACCTACTACATATGACCCAGCCAATACAACCTACTACATATGACCCAGCCAATACAACCTACTACATATGACCCAGCCAATACAACCTACTACATATGACCCCTCAATACAACATACTACATATGACCCAGACAATACAACCTACTACATGTTACCCCTCAATACAACCTACTACATATGACCCCTCAATACAACCTACTACATATGACCCAGCCAATACAACCTACTACATATGACCCAGCCAATACAACCTACTACATATGACCCAGCCAATACAACCTACTACATATGACCCAGCCAATACAACCTACTACATATGACCCAGCCAATACAACCTACTACATATGACCCCTCAATACAACATACTACATATGACCCAGACAATACAACCTACTACATATGACCCCTCGATACAACCTACTACATATGACCCAGACAATACAACCTACTACATGTTACCCAGCCAATACAACCTACTACATATGACCCAGCCAATACAGCCTACTACATATGACCCCTCAATACAACCTACTACATATGACCCAGCCAATACAACCTACTACATATGACCCAGACAATACAACCTACTACATATGACCCAGCCAATACAACCTACTACATATGACCCAGCCAATACAACCTACTACATATGACCCAGCCAATACAACCTACTACATATGACCCAGCCAATACAACCTACTACATATGACCCAGCCAATACAACCTACTACATATGACCCAGCCAATACAACCTACTACATATGACCCAGCCAATACAACCTACTACATATGACCCCTCAATACAACATACTACATATGACCCAGACAATACAACCTACTACATGTTACCCAGACAATACAACCTATTACATATGACCCAGACAATACAACCTACTACATATGACCCAGACAATACAACCTACTACATATGACCCCTCAATACAACATACTACATATGACCCAGACAATACAACCTACTACATATGACCCCTCGATACAACCTACTACATATGACCCAGACAATACAACCTACTACATATGACCCAGCCAATACAACCTACGACATGGGAGATATCAGACCAGGCTATGTTCAATTCTGCCTCTGGGCAGGGTAGCCTATTGGTTAGAGCGTTGGGCTAGTAACCGGAAGGTTGCGAGTTCAAACCCCCGAGCTGACAAGGTACAAATCTGTCGTTCTGCCCCTGAACAGGCAGTTAACCCACTGTTCCCAGGCCGTCATTGAAAATAAGAATTTGTTCTTAACTGACTTGCCTGGTTAAATAAAGGTAAAAAAAAATAAAATAAACTCATCCATGTTTGTGATGGGAGATATCAGACCAGGCTATGTTCAATTCTGCCTCTGATATAGAATAAACTCATCCATGTTTAATATATAATAATATATCCCATTTAGCAGACGCTTTTGTCCAAAGCAACTTACAAGTCGGCTGGGGCCACATATGGGTGGTCCCAGCGGGAATCGAACCCACGACGCTTGGCGTTGCAAGCGCCATGCTCTACCGACTGAGCCACACAGGACCCTGGGTGATATCAGACCAGGCTATGTTCAATTCTGCCTCTGGGATAGAATCAACTCATCCATGTTTGTGATGGGAGATATCCGACCAGGTTATGGGGCAGAAGGAACCATAGTGGATAGAGCATTGGGCCAGTAACCAAAAAGTTGTTGAATAGAATCCCTGAGCTGATAGCGTACAAATCTGTCGTTCTGCCCCTGAACAGGCAGTTAACCCACTGTTCCTAGGCCGTCATTACAAATAAGAATTTGTTCTTAACTGATTTGCCTGGTTAAATATATATATATATATATATATATATATATATTTGGACCTTTACGGCCCCTCCTTTTTCTTTCTAATCTCTTTCTTCAGTACATTGATGCAGACACCAAGAAAATATCAGAGCAAAGTTGGAGAAAACATACTGAAATATTAAAGCAGAAGATACTAGTCTGACTCTAACATATGAATGAATAGTGAACCTTGAGACAGGTAGACGGTGAACCTTGAGACAGGTAGACGGTGCACCTCGAGACAGGTAGACGGTGCACCTTGAGACAGGTAGACGGTGAACCTTGAGACAGGTAGACGGTGCACCTTGAGACAGGTAGACGGTGCACCTTGAGACAGGTAGACGGTGAACCTTGAGACAGGTAGACGGTGCACCTTGAGACAGGTAGACGGTGCACCTCGAGACAGGTAGACGGTGCACCTTGAGACAGGTAGACGGTGCACCTTGAGACAGGTAGACGGTGAACCTTGAGACAGGTAGATGGTGAACCTTGAGACAGGTAGACGGTGAACCTTGAGACAGGTAGACAGTGAACCTCGAGACAGGTAGACGGTGAACCTTGAGACAGGTAGATGGTGAACCTTGAGACAGGTAGACAGTGAACCTTGAGACAGGTAGATGGTGAACCTTGAGACAGGTAGACGGTGAACCTTGAGACAGGTAGACGGTGAACCTTGAGACAGGTAGATGGTGAACCTTGAGACAGGTAGACGGTGAACCTTGAGACAGGTAGACGGTGAACCTTGAGACAGGTAGATGGTGAACCTTGAGACAGGTAGACGGTGAACCTCGAGACAGGTAGACGGTGAACCTTGAGACAGGTAGATGGTGAACCTTGAGACAGGTAGACGGTGAACCTTGAGACAGGTAGACGGTGAACCTCGAGACAGGTAGACGGTGAACCTTGAGACAGGTAGATGGTGAACCTCGAGACAGGTAGATGGTGAACCTTGAGACAGGTAGACGGTGAACCTTGAGACAGGTAGACGGTGAACCTTGAGACAGGTAGATGGTGAACCTTGAGACAGGTAGACGGTGAACCTTGAGACAGGTAGACGGTGAACCTTGAGACAGGTAGACGGTGAACCTTGAGACAGGTAGATGGTGAACCTCGAGACAGGTAGACGGTGAACCTCGAGACAGGTAGACGGTGAACCTCGAGACAGGTAGACGGTGAACCTCGAGACAGGTAGACGGTGAACCTCGAGACAGGTAGACGGTGAACCTCGAGACAGGTAGACGGTGAACCTCGAGACAGGTAGACGGTGAACCTAGAGACAGGTAGACGGTGAACCTCGAGACAGGTAGATGGTGAACCTTGAGACAGGTAGACGGTGAACCTCGAGACAGGTAGACGGTGAACCTCGAGACAGGTAGATGGTGAACCTTGAGACAGGTAGATGGTGAACCTTGAGACAGGTAGACGGTAAACCTTGAGACAGGTAGACGGTGAACCTTGAGACAGGTAGACGGTGAACCTTGAGACAGGTATGCTGTCTAACTATAATGTATAATGTTTCATATACTTGCCTTGAAGTCTAATCCATCTCATTGAGCCGTGAGATGTCAAAGAGAAAATATTCCTGCATTTATGCAAGGTCATATGTGTGTGTGTGTGTGTGTGTGTGTGTGTGTGTTACTGACGTTCTTACCTCTCCCTGTTGAATTTGAGCGAGTGCAGGATGGCTGGGCGTCTCTGGCGAAGGTTCCACAGGTGCAGTGTGTCATCTGCACATGCTGTGACCAGAGCTCCCTGAAGGAGAGGTACAGAACACAGACAGTCAGTACACCAGAGCTCCCTGAAGGAGAGGGACAGAACACAGACAGTCAGTACACCAGAGCTCCCTGAAGGAGAGGTACAGAACACAGACAGTCAGTACACCAGAGCTCCCCTAAGGAGAGGTACAGAACACAGACAGTCAGTACACCAGAGCTCCCTGAAGGAGAGGTACAGAACGCAGACAGTCAGTACACCAGAGCTCCCTGAAGGAGAGGTACAGAACACAGACAGTCAGTACACCAGAGTTCCCTGAAGGAGAGGTACAGAACGCAGACAGTCAGTACACCAGAGCTCCCTGAAGGAGAGATACAGAACACAGACAGTCAGTACACCAGAGCTCCCTGAAGGAGAGGTACAGAACGCAGACAGTCAGTACACCAGAGCTCCCTGAAGGAGAGATACAGAACACAGACAGTCAGTACACCAGAGCTCCCTGAAGGAGAGGTACAGAACACAGACAGTCAGTACACCAGAGATCCCTGAAGGAGAGGGACAGAACACAGACAGTCAGTACACCAGAGCTCCCTGAAGGAGAGGGACAGAACGCAGACAGTCTGTACACCAGAGCTCCCTGTAAGGAGAAGTACAGAACACAGACAGTCTGTACACCAGAGCTCCCTGAAGGAGAGATACAGAACACAGACAGTCAGTACACCAGAGCTCCCTGAAGGAGAGGTACAGAACACAGACAGTCAGTACACCAGAGCTCCCTGGAGGAGAGGTACAGAACACAGACAGTCAGTACACCAGAGCTCCCTGAAGGAGAAGTACAGAACACAGACAGTCAGTACACCAGAGCTCCCTGAAGGAGAGGGACAGAACACAGACAGTCTGTACACCAGAGCTCCCTGGAGGAGAGGTACAGAACACAGACAGTCAGTACACCAGAGCTCCCTGGAGGAGAGGTACAGAACACAGACAGTCAGTACACCAGAGCTCCCTGTAAGGAGAAGTACAGAACACAGACAGTCTGTACACCAGAGCTCCCTGAAGGAGAGGTACAGAACACAGACAGTCTGTACACCAGAGCTCCCTGAAGGAGAGGTACAGAACGCAGACAGTCAGTACACCAGAGCTCCCTGAAGGAGAGGTACAGAACGCAGACATAC